>NC_042963.1:33174677-33292177 GCF_901001165.1 Salmo trutta
GCCAACACTCCACCGAACTGCTAATCAGTCCCAGCTGTCAGATGGCACCTGGCCTGACACCTCTGGTTAAAACCTGTCTCCAGGCATCCACTTATTAAAGCTGCCAGCAAAGAGAAAGAGAGAGCAGTCCTATAGTGAGTATGTCAGGAGTGGAGTGGCTGGGTATTATTAGATAAGCAGTAGTGTGGATGGAGTGTGTACAAAGGCAGACGTACAGTAGTGTGAATGTGAGAGGGGTGTCTGGGGGTGCTCCCCTCATTCTTGTAGAGAGCGAGGGGTCCCAGGACAGCGCTGGGGGGGACAGGTGAGGGACAGGACTATTACTGGACCTGACATTTGGGGCTCTAGTCTACTCTAATCTCTTACACACACCAATTTACTCACTCACACACAAACACTCAACTTTCTGATCAATGGGACTATTTGACAGTACTTTGTGGACTGCACCACATTCTGAGGTAAAGGTAGCTTGGTGTGTGATTTTGAAAAGTTTTGAGCATCTGTAAAACTATGATTTTGATAACTGGTTACAAACAGCACACACACACACATGCATGCACTTACACACACATACACACAGCCTCTCATTTCTCTAGCAGCTGGGCCTTCCTTCAGAATAACAGTCCTGTCACAGCCAATACTCTAAAGCCCCCCTCCTTTCCTCCCTCCTTTCTCTCTTTCCAACACTGTCACTCATAATTTGTCTTTTCATTGTTGCCAATTAACATGCAATCCTCCCCATTAATGATACCAACTGTTCACCAACGATGTCAGAGCATAGCAGAGAGGAGAGGAAGGATAGGAGGGAGGGAATAAGGGAGGGAGTGAGGAAGAGAGGGAGGGAGGGAGTGGGGTAATGATGCCATCTCAGCGGAGAGAGGGTGTGGGCGGAGCAAAGAGAAGTCTGCTTATTGTTCTGGATTTAGTGACTTTCTCTCTCTCTCTTTTTCTCTCTTTCGTTCTGTCTCCACTCTCTCTATATATCAGCAGGGTTTATTTAATAACCTGGTTAGATGTACATGTGTGGTTTTTTACAGTTTTTATTTCCCTGTCAGCAGTAGGCATATTTCTGTGCTTGGTGAGTTATATGTACATCTGTTTCAGCGTGGTAGGATTCCTCTCAAAACATGAAACACACTGGGTATCAATTCATTAATACATGTTTATTGCTCTGCTTTTATATTGCCAAGTGCAAAGGTTACTGGAAACTGCTGTGTATTCTGGTATCAATGTTGCAACCCACAATGCCTTGTATGATGTTATGTTCACATCCTGTAACGAGTGTATACACACTGTATTGTAATGGGCATATATTGTATTTTATGTACCACAGGCCTCACAAAATTTATTTCCAGGAAAATGGGAAATAAAGTATAGAATCGTATATTTTGCTATAAGGTATGAGAATTATATCAACACAGCTGGGTTGGTGAGAACAAAGTAGTACATTAAACACAATGATGATTTAGACCTTTCCCACCTGTGTTTGTGGGAGATTATTTTGAGTTAGTGCATGTAGCACTGCTGTCGTCACGGTTTGTGTTTTGTTTATAGTTTATTGTTTGTCTTGCGACGTTTCACACTAAAATAAAAGATGTGGAACGATACCCATGCTGTGCCTTGGTCTCCTTCCTACAACGAACGTGACATTCGCTGAATATAAATTCATATCGATCCTTAGCTGTAACCCTATTGATAGAGAGATAGAGTGGGACAGAGACAGAACCAAGTTGACTCTATAGGGAGGAGAGAGACGTAGAGAAGAGGAGGGAAGGAGGGAAGGAGGAGAGTGGTTAAAATATGGAGTTGGTAGTGGTGCTATCTTAAAAGAGGAGGTCTGGATGAACAGAAATTAATCCCTCATCAAACATTATGGCTTAATCCCCCCCCCCCCCCCCCCGAAGTCTCAGATTAGCCAAACTGATCCCCTCCCCTCCTCTCCGCTGCACAGTAGGAGCCATGGCTAGCCGCTACGCTAGACTCCACAATGACCTCTGGATGGGAACACGCTAGCAAACGATAGTGTCATTACCACTACTGCTGCGGCTAGTCAACAAAGTCCCATGAACTGTTGTTCACCTAAAGAGTCATTTTACTTTTTGGAAGTTTGAAGTTTCTTTCACAGGGATAGGTTGAGAGTTGGAGTTTGGAAGTGTATTTTGCAGCGATGGGATTACTGTTGGAGTTGAAGCAACAAGTTGATTTGAGGGGGGATGGAGGAGGTAGAGAAATTGGTAGTTTGGCGTTTTTGTCACTTTTAGTGATCTTAGTGTAAAATCAGTTTCTGTGATTGCTTCTAAAAACAGAGACTGAAAGTGAAAGAACCCAACAACTTCCCATAATATCAACATTTCATCTCAAAGAATTTAACCAGTGTTGAGTAAATAATGCCTATACTTCTCACACCGGTGTACCGGTTACTTTACAACCTCATTTATTGAATAGACCAAAAACATCACAAAAGAAAATGCCTCCACTATCAGAGCATTTGACTGTGAAGACCTTGATGATTGTATTAAACCTGTAGTTAGTAGGAGAGATAAAAGCATATAATTACCTCTAAGTACCCCAGAGTCAACAAATATGTTCATCCAGCAAATAAAGGATTACTCTATCTGTGTACAGTACTTCACTCCTTAACTCACCCAATTCACCTGGGAGAGACAGAATATAACGAAGAGAGAAAGAGAAGAGAGGAAAAACTGCTGACATTTACTCCTCCGTAAGAGCAATGGGTCTCCTTTTTCCATAGATAAAAAACATAAATAGCCAAATGCTCTTAGGGATTTTAAAGTATATTTAAGTGTGTATACCCAGTTGTGTTTCTTGTTGACAGTTTTTTCTCCCTTCTTTAAAATATATGTGATGAAAGTTGGGGACGGCCTTAGGTTTGATTTGAATTATGCAGGAAGTTGCCTGGTTTTATAGGACAATTCCAACACTTTATAACCAGTTATTATGCTGTTAGTATACAGTGCTTTCGGAAAGTATTCAGACCCCTTGACTTTTTCCACATTTTGTTACGTTACAGCCTTATTCTAAAATGGATTAAATACATGTATTTCCTCATCAATCTACATATAATGTTCCATTTAAGAATGATGGAAGCCACTATGTTCTTGGGGACCTTCAATGCTGCAGACATTTTTTGGTACCCTTACCCAGACCTGTGCCTCGACACACTCCTGTCTCTGAGCTCTAAGGACAATTCCTTCGACCTCATGGCTTGGTTTTTGCTCTGATGTGCACTGTCAACTGTGGGACCTTATTTAAAAAGACAGGTGTGTGCCTTTCCAAATCATTACAATCAATTGAATTTACCACAGGTGGACTCCAATCCAGTTGTAGAAAAATCTCAAGGATGATCAATGGAAACAGGATGCACCTGAGCTCAAT
This sequence comes from Salmo trutta, assembly GCF_901001165.1. NCBI lineage: Eukaryota > Metazoa > Chordata > Actinopteri > Salmoniformes > Salmonidae > Salmo > Salmo trutta. Next base: position 33,178,074 of record NC_042963.1, read on the forward strand.
TTTGAGTCTCATAGCAAAGGGTCTGAAAACATTTGCAAGTGTAGATTGATGTGTAGATTGATGAGGAAATACATTTATTTAATCCATTTTAAGAATAAGGCTGTAATGTAACAAAATGTGGAAAAAGTCAAGGGGTCTGAATACTTTCTGAATGCACTGTATGTATACTGTAGCCAAGAATGTAATTCTAAGTGTATGTTGTGTAGTAAGCTGTTTGTAGAGAAAGAGAGAATCAGAGAGAGCATACTTAAATTCACACAGGACACTGGAGAAATACTCCAGATATAACAGACTGACCCTAGCCCCCCAACAAATAAACTACTGCAGCATAAATAGTGGAGGCTGAGACAGGAGGGTCAGGAGACACTGTGGCCCCATCCGATGATACCCCCGGACAGGGCCAAACAGGCAGGATATAACCCCAACCACTTTCCCAAAGCACAGCCCCCACACCTAGAGGGATATCTTCAACCACCAACTTACCATCCTGAGACAAGGCCGAGTGTAGCCCACAAAGATCTCCGCCATCGCACAACCCAAGGGGGGGCGCCAACCCAAACAGGAAGACCACGTCAGTGACTCAACCCACTCAAGTGATGCACCCCTCCTAGGGACGGCATGGAAGAGCACCAGTAAGTCAGTGATTCGGCCCCTGTAATAGGGTTAGAGGCAGAGAATCCCAGTGGAGAGAGGGGAACCGGCTAGGCAGAGACAGCAAGGATGGTTTGTTGCTCCAGTGCCTTTCCGTTCACCTTCACACTCCTGGGCCAGACTACACTCAATCATAGGACCTACTGAAGAGATGAGTCTTCAGTAAAGACTTAAAGGTTGAGACCGAGTCTGCGTCTCTCACATGGGTAGGCAGACCATTCCATAAAAATGGAGCTCTATAGTAGAAAGCCCTACCTCCAGTTGTTTGCTTAGATATTCTAGGGACAATTAGGAGGCCTGCGTCTTGTGACCGTAGCGTACGTGTAGGTATGTACGGCAGGACCAAATCGGAAAGATAGGTATGAGCAAGCCCATGTAATGCTTTGTAGGTTAGCAGTAAAACCTTGAAATCAGCCCTTGCCTTAACAGGAAGCCTGTGTAGGGAGGCTAACACTGGACTAATATGACACGAATTTTGGGTTCTAGTCAGGATTCTAGCAGCCGTGTTTAGCACTAACTGAAGTTTATTTAGTGCTTTATCCGGGTAGCCGGAAAGTAGAGCATTGCAGTAGTCTAACCTAGAAGTAACAAAAGCATGGGTACATTTTTCTGCATCAATTTTGGACAGAAGATTTCTGATCTTTACAATGTTACGCAGATGGAAAAAAGCTGTCCTTGAAACAATCTTGATATGTTAGACAAAAGAGAGATCAGGGTCCAGAGTAACATCGAGGTCTTTCACAGTTTTATTTGAGACGACTGTACAACCATCAAGATTAATTGTCAGATTCAACAGAAGATCTCTTTTTTTCTTGGGACCTAGAACAAGCGTCTCTGTTTTGTCCGAGTTTAAAATTAGAAAGTTTGCAGCCATCCACTTCCTTGTGTCTGAAACACAGGCTTCCAGCGAGGGCAATTTTGGGGCTTCACCATGTTTCATTGAAATGTACAGTCATCTGCATAGCAGTGAAAGTTAACATTATGTTTTCGAATGACATCCCCAAGAGGTAAAATATATAGTGAAAACAATAGTGGTCCTAAAATGGAACCTTGAGGAACACCAAAATTTACAGTTGATTTGTCAGAGGACAAACCATTCACAGAGACAAACTGATATCTTTCCGACAGATAAGATCTAAACCAAGCCAGAACTTGTTCGTGTAGACCAATTTGGGTTTCCAATCTCTCCAAAAGAATGTGGTGATCGATGGTATCAAAAGCAGCACTAAGGTCTAGGAGCACGAGGACAGATGCAGAGCCTCGGTGTGACGCCATTAAAAGGTAATTTACCACCTTCACAAGTGCAGTCTCAGTGCTACGATGGAGTCTAAAACCAGACTGAAGCATTTCGTATACATTGTTTGTCTTCAGGAAGGCAGTGAGTTGCTGCGCAACAGCGTTTAAATTTTTTTTTGAGAGGAATGGAAGATTCGATATAGGCCGATAGTTTTTTATATTTTCTGGGTCAAGGTTTGGCTTTTTCCAGAGAGGCCTTATTACTGCCACTTTTAGTGAGTTTGGTACACATCCGGTGGATAGAGAGCCGTTTATTATGTTCAACATTGGAGGGCAAGCACAGGAAGCAGCTCTTTCAGTAGTTTAGTTGGAATAGGGTCCAGTATGCAGCTTGAAAGTTTAGAGGCAATGATTATTTTCATCATTGTGTCAAGAGATATAGTACTAAAACAGTTGAGTGTCTCCCTTGATCCTAGGTCCTGAAAGAGTTGTGCAGACTCAGGACAACTGAGCTTTGGAGGAATACGCAGATTTAAAGAGGTGTCCATAATTTGCTTTCCAATGATCATGATCTTTTCCTCAAAGAAGTTCATGAATTTATTACTGCTGAAGTGAAAGCCATCCTATCTTGGGGAATGCTGCTTTTTAGTTAGCTTTCGGATTGTTCTTATTTTCCTCAATTAGGTTGGAAAAATAGGATGATTGAGCAGCAGTGAGGGCTCTTCGATACTGCACGGTACTGTCTTTCCAAGCTAGTCGGAAGACTTCCAGTTTGGTGTGGTGCCATTTCCGTTCCAATTTTCTGGAAGCTTGCTTCAGAGCTCGTGTATTTTCTGTATACCAGGGAGCTAGTTTCTTATGACAAATGTTTTTAGTTTTTAGGGGTGCAACTGCATCTAGGGTATTGTGCAAGGTTAAATTGAGTTCCTCAGTTAGGTGGTTAACTGATTTTTGTCCTCTGACGTCCTTGGGTAAGCAGAGGGAGTCTTGAAGGGCATCAAGGAATCTTTGGGTTGTCTGAGAATTTTTAGCACGACTTTTGATGCTCCTTGGTTGGGGTCTGAGCAGATTATTTGTTGCGATTGCAAACGTAATAAAATGGTGGTCCGATAGTCCAGGATGGTGAGAAAAAAACATTAAAATCCACAACATTTATTCCACGGGACAAAACTAGGTCCAGAGTATGACTGTGGCAGTGAGTAGGTCCGGAGACATGTTGGACAAAACCCACTGAGTCGTTCATGGCTCCGAAAGCCTTTTGGAGTGGGTCTGTGGACTTTTCCATATGAATATTAAAGTCAACAAAAATGTGAATATTATCTGCTATGACTACAAGGTCCAATAGGAATTCAGGGAACTCAGTGAGGAACGCTGTATATGGCCCAGGAGGCCGGTATACAGTAGCTATAAAAAGTCATTGAGTAGGCTGCATAGATTTCATGACTAGAAGCTCAAAAGACGAAAACGTCAGGTTTTTTTTTGTAAATTGAAATTTGCTATCGTAAATGTTAGCAACATCTCTGCCTTTGCGGGATGCGTGGGGGATATGTTCACTAGTGTAACCAGGAGGTGAGGCCTCATTTAACACAGTAAATTCATCAGGCTTAAGCCATGTTTCAGTTAGGCCAATCACATCAAGACTTTGATCAGTGATTAGTACATTGACTATAACTGCCTTGGAAGTGAGGGATCTAACATTAAGTAGCCCTATTTTGAGATGTGAGGTATCACGATCTCTTTCAATAATGGCAGGAATGGAGGAGGTCTTTATTCTAGTGAGATTGCTAAAACGAACACCGCCATGTTTAGTTTTGCCCAACCTAGGTCGAGGCACAGACACGGTCTCACTGGAGATAGCTGAGCTGACTACACTGACTGTGCTAGTGGCAGACTCCACTAAGCTGGCAGGCTGGCTAACAGCCTGCTGCCTGGCCTGCACCCTATTTCATTGTGGAGCTAATAACGGTCTATGTTCTGAATTCTGTCGCTGTACATTTCAAAAGTGCTGAACAAATAGTTCTATTGACTACATCTGTCCCAGCTCGCTCATTAATGTCTAATTCGAAATTACGGATTGCCTCTTATGCGCTCGTCGTTCCCTTATGCCATAGCTTGTACATCTCAAGAAACCACATTTGTTTAAGCAAGTCAGCCATATCAGTTGTTTTTTAAAAAGGCAGTAAATTAATGTGAATGAACTGCCAGACAAGGCTCCACTGATAACCAGGTGTAGCGGTGGTAAGGACTCACTCCATGGTGCTGAAAAGAAAGCTCTGCTGTTGGGACAGCTTTATATAGGCCTCAACAGTTTATGGGCACCGTTTGTCACTGTTATAGTACAATGAACGTATTGTTTAGTGTTTTGTTGTGTAGTGTAGTGGCTTTGCTGGCATGCATTTAAAAAAGTTTACCCCACCAAGATTTACATGCTAATATTGCCACTGAGTATACTACATATACCTGTTGATAGATGAATAGAACTGTTTGGAGGAGAAAGGGGGATGCTCGCAAGCCGAAGAACACCATCCCAACCGTGAAGCACGGGGGTGGCAGCATCATGTTGTAGGGGTGCTTTGCTGCAGGAGGGACTGGTGCACTTCACAAAATAGATGGCGTCATGTGGCAGGAAAATTAAGTGGATATATTGAAGCAACATCTCAAGACATCAGTTAGGAAGTGAAAGCTTGGTCGCAAATGGGTCTTCCAAATGGACAATTTTATTTTTATTTTTCCTTTATTTAACTAGGCAAGTCAGTTAAGAACAAATTCTTATTTTCAATGACAGCCTAGGAACAGTGGGTAATGACAGATTTCTATCTTGCAACCTACCTGTTACTAGTCCAACGCCACCCCAAGCATACTTCCAAAGTTGTGGCAAAATGGCTTAAGGACAACAAAGTCAAGGTATTGGAGTGGCCATCACAAAGCCCCGACCTCAATCCTATAGAAAATCTGTTGGCAGAACTGAAAAAGTGTGTTCGAGCAAGGAGGCCTACAAACCTGACTCAGTTACACCAGCTCTGTCAGGAAGAATGGGCCAAAACTCACCCAACTTCTTGTAGGAAGCTTGTGGAAGGCTACCCGAAACGTTTAACCCAAGTTAAACAATTTAAGGCAATGCTACGAAATACTAATTGAGTGAATATGTAAATGTATGTAAACGTCTGACCCAATGGGAATGTGATGAAAGAAATAAAAGCTGAAATAAATCATTCTCGCTACTATTATTCTGACATTTCACATTCTTAAAATAAAGTGGTGGACCTAACTAACCTAAGACAGGGAATTTTTACTAGGATTAAATGTCAGGATTTGTGAAAAACTGAGTTTAAATGTATTTGGCTAAGGTGTATGTAAACTTCTGACTTCAAATGTAGATAGCCAATACAAAAAAGGAAACAACACTTTTTGGACTATCATTTAAACAAATCATTTCTCCACAGGTAGGTCTAAATAGTGACAGGGGTTAGCTCTTATTTGAGTTATAGCTTCACTTTCAAATCCGTGTATTTGTTGGTGGCCAGCGTCTTATTTGATTTGATTTATTAGGATCCCCATTAGCCAACACCAATAGTGACAGCTAGTCTTACTGGGGTCCGACATATAACGAAAAATACATTACACACAAAAGACTTTACAATTTCCATACATTTAAAAACATGAACATGTAGTGTGTGTGCATCTATCAGTTACACATACATGTCAGTACATACACACAACAAGTAGGTCACATGGGGAGAGGTGTTGTGCCGTGAGGTGTTGCTTTGTTTTTTGAAACCAGGTTTGTTGTTCACTTGAGCTACATAAGATGGAAGGGAGTTCCATGCACTCACGGCTCTGTATAATACTGTACGTTTCCTTGAATTTGTTCTGGACCTGGGGACTGTGAAAAGACCCCTGGTGGCATGTCTGGTGGACTAAGTGTGTGTGTTGATGCTGTGTGTAAGTTGACTATGCAAACTATTTGGAATTTCCAACACATTAGTGTTTCTTACAAAAAGAAGTGACGCACTCAGTCTTTCCTCAACTCTTAGCCAAGAGAGACTGGCATGCATAGTATTTATATTAGCCCTCTGATTACAATGACGAGCAAGACGTGCCGCTCTGTTCTGGGCCAGCTGCAGCTTTTTTTGCAGCACTTGACCATATGACTGGACAATAATCAAGATAAGATAAAACTAGAGCCTGCAGGACTTGCTTTGTGGAGTGTGGTGTCAAAAAAGCACAGCATCTCTTTATTACATACATACCTTCTCCCAATATTTACAACCACTGAATCTATACGTTTTGACCATGACAGTTTACAATCTTAGGTAACACCAAGTAATTTAGTCTCCTCAACTTGTTCAACAGCCACACCATTCATTACCAGCTTCAGCTGAGGTCTAGAACTTAGGGAATGATTTGTACCAAATACAATGCTCTTAGTTTTAAAGATGGGTTTCAGTGACTTCATTAGCTATGGTTGCTGATGCGTATATGGTTGAATTATCAGCATATATGGACACAGGCTTTGTTTAATGCCAGTGGCTGGTCATTGGTAAAAATAGAAAATTGTAGAGTGGCTAGAGTGGCTAGAGAGCTGTCCTGCGGTAGACCACACTTTACATGTTTGACATTAGAGAAGCTTCTGTTAAAGAAAACCCTCTGAGTTATATTAGATAGATAGCTCTGAATCCATGATATGGCACAGGTTGAAAAGCCATAACACATACGTTTTCAAAACAACAAGTTATGGTCAAAAATATCAAAGGCTGCACTGAAATCTAACAGTACAGCTCCCATAGTCTTCTTATCATTCATTTATTTCAACCAATCATCAGTAATTTGTGTCAGTGCAGTACTTGCTGAGTGCCCTTCTCTATAAGCATGCTGAAAGTCTGTTGTTAATTTTTTTACATAGAAATAGCATTGTATTTGGTCAAACCCAAATTTTCCCAACAGTTTGCTGAGAGCTGGCGGCAAGCTGATAGGTTTGCTGTTAGAACCAGTAAAGGCCGCTTTACCACTCTTCGGTAGTGGAATGACTTTGGCTTCCCTCCAGGCCTGAGGACAAAGACTTTCCTCCAGGCTCAAATTAAAGATATGACAGATATGGGTGGCCATAGAGTCAGCTACCATCCTCAGTATCTTTCCATCTAAGTTGTCAATGCCAGGAGGTTTGGCATTATTGATCGATAACAGTACATTTTCCACCTCTCCCACATTAACTTTACAAAATTCAAACTTGCAATGCTTTACTTTCATTATTATTGTTTTTTATGCATAAGTACGATGGCTCACTGTTCGTTGTAGGCATTTCCTGCCTAAGTTTGTCCACTTTGCCAATTAAATAATCATTAAAAATAATTGGCAACATCAAATGGTTTTGTGATGAATAAGCCATCTGATTCAATGAAAGATGGAGTTGAATTTGTCTTTCTGCCTATAACTTAATATACGTTTTTTTTCCATCAGTCTTTATATCATTGATCTTGGCTTCATAATTCAGTTTTTTATTTTATTTTATTGTGTTTAATCACATAATTTCTCAATTTGCAGTAAGTCAGATCAATGACTTATAAGCCAGACTAGCCACTCCTTTTGCCTCATCTCTTTCAACCAGTTTTCAATTCCTCATCAAACCTGGCACTTTAACAGTTCTAACAGTTCATTTCTTAACAAGTGCATGTTTATCAGCAATTTCATAAATGAATAAAGTGCAGCATCTGGATGCTCCTTATTAATCACATCAGACCAACAATATTTTTTAACAGCATCCACATAAGAGTTTTGTATGGTCTCTTATACACAATTTTAGGCTCAGCTTTTGGAACTTTGGCTTTCCTGGATATAGCAACTATATTGTGATCACAGCTTCCAATGAGTATGGATACAGCTTTATAACAAATTTCTACAGTATTAGTAAAAATGTGACCAATTCATATGGATGTAGTGCTTGTAAACACACTGGTAGGTTGATTAATAACCTGAACCAGATTACAGGCACTGGTTACTGTGAGAAGCTTCCTTTTGAGCAGGCAGCTTGATGAAAACCAGTTAATATTCAGGTCCCCAAGAAAGCAGACTTCTCTGTTTACATCACATACAATATCAAGCATTTCACACATATTATTTCGAAACTGACTGTAAGCACTTGATGGCCTATAGAAACACCCCAAAAGAAAAGGCTTTAGATGTGCCAGGTGAACCTACAACCACAACACTTAATAACACTTTACATACAATCTTCTCTAAGCATTACAGGGATTGTCACCAAAGCCCCATATACTACCCACCACTGCGACCTGTATGCTCTCGTTGGCTGGTCCTCGCTACATATTCGTCGCCAAACCCACTGGCTCCAGGTCATCGATAAGGCTTTGCTAGGTAAAGCGCCGCCTTGTCTCGGCTCACTGGTCACCATAGCAACACACACCGGTAGCATGCTTCAACCGGTGTATTTCACTGGTAATCCCCAAAGCCAACACCTCCTTTGGCCACCTTTCCTTCCAGTTCTCTGCTGTCAATGACATGAACGAATTGCAAAAATCACTGAAGTTGGAGACTTATATCTCCCTCACTAGCTTTAAGCATCAGCTGTCAGAGCAGCTTACTGATCGCTGCAGCTGTACACAGCCCATCTGTAAAAAGCCTGTCCAACCAAGCCTGTCCAACCAACTACCTCATCCCATATTTGTTTTTGTGCTCTTTTGCACACCAGTATTTCTACTTGCACATCTCATCTGCACATCTATCACTCCAGTGTTAATTGCTAAATTGTAATTACTTCGCCACTATGGCCTATTTATTGCCTTTCCTCCTTACTTCATTTGCACACACTGTATACAGATTTTTCTATTGTGTTATTGACTATACGTTTGTTTATCCCATGTGTAACTCTGTGTTGTTGTTTTTGTCGCACTGCTTTGCTTTATCTTGGCCAGGACGTAGTTGTAAATGAGAACTTGTTCTCAACTGGCCTACCTGGTTAAATAAAGGTGAAATAAAATAAAAAAACTAAATTTTGGCTCTGAATATATACAGCAACACCTCCCCCATAAGCATTCCTGTCTCTTCTATATATGTTATATTCTTGTATTGCTACTCCTATATCATCAAATGAATTATCTAAGTGAGTCTCGGAAATGGCTAATATATGAATGTTATCTGATGTTAGCAAGTTTTTGATTTCATGAACCTTATTTCTAAGGCTACATATATTAATATGGGCTATTTTCAGCCCTTTCCTGGATAGCTTATCAGAGACAAACATAATATCGAAAAGAGCAAACAAATACAAGGGAAAAAAAATATACACTACGGTCAAAAGTTTTAGAACACTCATTCAAGGGTTTTTCTTTATTTTTAAAATGTTCTACATTGTAGAATAATAGTGAAGACATCAAAACTATGAAACAACACATATGGAATCATGTAGTAAACAAAAAAGTGTTAAACAAATAAAAATATATTTTACATTTCAAATAGCCACCCTTTTTCTTGATGACAGCTTTGCACACTCTTGACCTACAACTGTTGTCTCGCCAGCAAACTTAATGATGGTATTGGAGTCATGTTTGGCCACGCAGTTGTGGGGACAAGGCACGTACCCCTGAGGGGCCCCTGTGTTGAGGATCAGCGTGCAGGAAGTCCAGGATCCAGTTGCAGAGGGAGGTGTTTAGTCCCAGGGTCCTTAGCTTAGTGATGAGCTTTGTGGGTGCTATGGTGTTGAACGCTGAGCTGTAGTCAATGAACAGCATTCTCACATAGGTGTTCCTTTTGTCCAGGTGGGAAAGGGCATTGTGGAGTGCGATTGAGATTGCGTTGTCTGTGGATCTGTTAGGGCTGTATGCGAATTGGAGTGCGTCTAGGGTTTCCGGGATGATTGTGTTGAAGTGAGCCATGACCAGCATTTCAAAGCACTTCATGGCTACAGACGTGAGTACTACGGGTCGGTAATAATTTAGGCAGGTTACCTTCGCTTCCTTGGGCACAGGAACTATGGTGGTCTGCTTGAAACATGTAGGTATTACAGACTCAGTCAGGGAAAGGTTGAAAATGTCAGTGAAGACACTTGCCAGTTGGTCCGCGCATGCTTTGAGTACACGTCCTGGTAATTAGTCTGGCCCCGCGGCTTTATGAATGTTGACCTGTTTAAAGGTCTTGCTCACATTGGCTATGGAGAGCGTGATCACACAGTTGTCTGGAACAGCTGGTGCTCTCATGCATGTTTCAGTTTTGTTTGCCTCGAAGCGAGCATAAAAGGCATTTAGCTCATCTGGTAGGCTCGCGTCACTGGGCAGCTTGCGTCTGAGTTTCACTTTGTAGTCCGTAATAGTTTTCAAGCCCTGCCACATCCGCCGAGTGTCAGAGCCGGTGTAGAAGGATTCAATCTTAGTCCTGTATTGATGCTTTGCCTGTTTGATGGTTCGTCTAAGGGTGTAATGGGAATTCTTTTAAGCATCCAGATTAGTGGCCCACTCCTTGAAAGCGGCAGCTCTAGCCTTTAGCTTGATGCAGATGTTGAGTGTAATCCATGGCTTCTGGTTGGGTCACTGTGGGGACGACGTAGTCAATGCACTTTTTGATGAAGCTGATGACTGAGACTGTAAAATGGCAGCCATTCCCTCCAGCGCTACGGGGTTGAAGCTATGAACGAATAGGCTGTCATCCCTTCCAGGCTTTTGGGAGGGAGTGTGGACAATGAGCCTGTCAAATCAGATGTAAACAATGTCCCCATGCACTCTGGCAGCTTTCATGGCTGGGATAAGTTCTTTCCTCTTCTGGTGCACAGCTTCAGGATAGTCCTTGTAAAGGAAGATATACAGTTGGAGTCAGAAGTTTACATACATCTTAGCTAAGAACATTTAAACTCAGTTTTTCACAATTCCTGACATTTAACCCCAGTAAACATTCCCTGTCTTAGGTCAGTTCAGATCACCGCTTTATTTTAAGAATGTGAAATGTCAGAATAATAGTAGAGAGAATGATTTATTTCAGCTTTTATTTATTTCATCACATTCGCAGTGGGTCAGAAGTTTACATACACTCAATTAGTATTTCGTAGCAGTGCCTTTAAATTGTTTAACCTGGGTAAAAAAAAATTTGGGCTAGCCTTCCACAAGCTTCCCACAATAATTTGGGTGAATTTTGGCCCATGTCCATTTGGAAGACCCATTTGCGACCAAGCCTTAACTTCCTGACTGATTTCTTAAGATGTTGCTTCAACATATCCACATCATTTTCCTGCCTCATGATGCCATCTATTTTGTTAAGTTCACCAGTCCCTCCTGCAGCAATGCACCCCCACAACATGATGCAGCCATCCCCATGCTTCATGGTTGGGATGGTGTTCTTCAGCTTGCAAGCCTCCCCCTTTTTCCTCCAAACATAACGATGGTCATTATGGCCAATCAGTTCTATTTTTGTTTCATCAGACCAGAGGACATTTCTACAAAAAGTACGATCTTTGTCCCCATGTGCAGTTGCAAACCGTAGTCTGACTTTTTTATGGCAGTTTTGGAGCAGTGGCTTCTTCCTTGCTGAGCGGTCTTTCGGGTTATATCGATATAGGACTCGTTTTACTGTGGATATAGATACTTTTGTACCTGTTTCCTCCAGCCTCTTTACAAGGTCCTTTGCTGTTGTTCTGGGATTGATTTACACTTTTCCCACCAAAGTAAGTTAATCTCTTGGAGACAGAATGCGTCTCCTTCCTGAGCGGTATGACAGCTGCGTGGTCCCATAGTGTTTATACTTGTGTACTATTGTTTGTACAGATGAACTTGGTACCTTCAGGCGTTTGGAAATTGCTCCCAAGGATGAACCAGACTTGTGAAGGTCTACAATTTTTTTCTGACGTCTTGGCTGATTTCTTTTGATTTTCACTTGATGTCAAGCAAAGAGGCACTGAGTTTGAAGGTAGGCCTTGAAATACATCCACAGGTACACCTCCAATTGACTCAGATGATGTCAATTAGCCTATCAGAAGCTTCTAAAGCCATGACATCATTTTCTGGAACTTTCCAAGCTGTTTACAGGCACAGTCAACTTAGTGTATCTAAACTTCTGACACACTGGAATTGTGATACAGTGAATTGTAAGTGAAATAATCTGTCTGTAAACAATTGTTGGAAAAATTACTTGTGTCATGCACAAAGTAGATTTCCTAACCGACTTGCCAAAACTATAGTTTGTTTACAAGACATTTGTGGAGTGGTTGAAAAACAAGTTTTATTGACTCCAACCTAAGTGTATGTAAACATCCGACTTCAACTGTATGTTCCTTTCCAGTTCTTGACTCTTTCCAGAACAGCTACCTTGTCCTTGAACCTCAGGAACTTGACCACTATCGGCCTGGGTCTGTCACCTGTTCTGGTGGTGGATTTTCTTGTCCTGTGGGTGGGCTCCATCTCAATCTTCCTGTGGTCCATCTACAGTTTCTCCAAATAATTTTCCTCACTTTGTCCTCAGACCCTGTCCAGGTAGAGATTCCGCAATTCTGTCCACAACCATGTTGTTACGCCTTGATTGTCCCTCAAGATAATCTGATGTATCCATCATTGTTATCATGTATTCTCATAAAGAACTGATGTCCTCTCTCAATGACTTACAGATTGCTGTCATCTTGCCGTTCTCCTGTTTAAACTCATTGAGCTGGTCCTGGGAGAACCCCAAACTGTTCTTCAGGTCCTGGACCTCTCTGGTCATGTCGTCCATTCTTTTATTAGTTGACTCCACCAGTATTTGGACAAAACACTTGAAGCTATTTTCTTTTTGTTGTAACAACTGCTTGTAGAACTATTTTTGTTTGTTTAAAAGATCCTTCACCTGTGATAGAGAGACACCACTGTCCTCAACAGTACTCCTGCCAACTTTGGTCTTTGTCATGGTAACAACATAGGTTACACTGTTACTCCTCGCAGTTCCAGACAAAGCAGGTTGCAGGGAAGAATGAAAATAACAACAGCAAACAGCAGGGGTCTAGACAGCCACAAGCCTGGGACAATCTGCGGTCCCAGCCACAATGGCTAACCGTGTCGCAGGCTGCGTTTAAGCCCTCAAGAAAACCCCACTACCTTGATAGGCAGCTAGCTAGCAGTTAGGCTAACTGCTATTCCAAACAGCTCCTCAGACCCGGCATTGGTAGGCAGGATCACTGGACAGAGAGTAGCACTCCCAGCAAGTGATACCAACAGCGACGTCGTCCAAACTCAAAAGGTAGCTAGTTAGTAACTAAACTTTTTCAATTGACTTTCAAAACTTCCCAAAACAACAACCCAACCTCTCCCTCGTTCCGCGTTCAACAGGAAGTGACGACAGGAAGTGACGAGAGCGTGTCCCTTACCATTTGAGTTTGAATTTCAGAACTACCTTCTAAGTCCTGCATCGGACAAGCACATATGCAGTGGAGTAAAGTACTTAAGTAAAAATACTTTAAAGTACTAATTAAGTAATTTTTGGGTTATCTGTAGTTTACTATTTATTTTTTTGACAACTTTTACTTCACTACATTTTAAATGCTTAGCAGAACAGAAAATGGTCCAATTCACACACTTATCATGAGAACATCCCTGGTCATCCCTACTGCCTCTGATCTGGCGGACTCACTAAACACAAATACTTAGTTTGTAAATTATGTGTAAGTGTTGGAGTGTGCCCCTGGCTATCCGTAAATAAATAAATACAAGAAGATTGTGCCTCCTGGTTTGCTTAATATAAGGAATCTGAAATTATTTATATTTTTTATATTACTTTTGATAGTTAAGTATTTTTTAGCAATTACATTTACTTTCGAAACTTTTAAGTATATTTAAAACCAAATACTTTTTGACTTTAATACAAGTAGTATTTTACTGGGTGACTTTCACTTTTACTTGAGTCATTTTCTATGAAGGTATCTTTACTTTTACTCAAGTATAACAATTGGTTACTTTTTCCACCACTGCACGTATGATAAAATCAATGGTACGAAACCAAATATAATAATCTGTTTAAAGCAATCAATTAAGTGTCACCTTGTGACTATAACCTTTAATATAGATTATGAACTAGACACGGACACGAATGATCCATTGGTAGCTTGTTGTTACCAAGTATTGGTGCTAACCGTGTGTTATAGGTGTCAAAATAGCTAGCCGTGATGGCCGGGCTATCTACTCAGAATATTGCAAAATGTGCTTTCACCGAAAAGCTATTTTAAAATCGGACACCGTGATTGCATAAAGGAGTTTGTTTCTAGAATTCTTAAAATAATTGTTATGTTTTTTGTCAACGTTTATCGTGAGTAATTTAGTAAATTCAACGGAAGTTTTCGGTGGGTATACTAGTTCTGAAGAAAACATGCTAATGTAAAAAGCTGTTTTTTTATATAAATATGAACTTGATTGAACAAAACATGCATGTATTGTATAATATAATGTCCTAGGAGTGTCATCTGATGAAGATCATCAAAGGTTAGTGCTGCATTTAGCTGTGGTTTTCGTTTTTGTGACATATATGCTAGCTTGAAAAATGGGTGTGTGATTATTTCTGGCTGGGTACTCTCCTGACATAATCTAATGTTTTGCTTTCGCTGTAAAGCCTTTTTGAAATCGGACAATGTGGTTAGATAAAGGAGAGTCTTATCTTTCAAATGGTGTAAAATAGTCACATGTTTGAGAAATTGAAATTATAGCATTTTTAAGGTTTTTCGTATTTCGCGCCAGGCGCTACCGTTGGATATTGCCGATATTGGCGATATTCCGCTAGCGGAACGCCTGTCCATAAGAGGTTTTAAGTCAAACGACACCGCTGGTCCGTCTTGTGACGGCCGGCCACCCAACAACCTGCCCGCTTGACCCTATCCCCTCCTCTCTTCTCCAAACCATTTCCGGAGACCTTCTCTCTTACCTCACCTCGCTCATCAACTCATCCCTGACCGCTGGCTACGTCCCTTCCGTCTTCAAGAGAGCGAGAGTTGCACACCTTCTCAAAAAACCTACACTCGATCCCTCCGATGTCAACAACTACAGACCAGTATGCCTTCTTTCTTTTCTCTCCAAAACTCTTGAACGTGCCATCCTTGGCCAGCTCTCCTGCTATCTCTCTCAGAATGACCTTCTTGATCCAAATCATTCAGGTTTCAAGGCTGGTCATTCAACTGAGACTGCTCTTCTCTGTGTCACGGAGGCTCTCCGCACTGCTAAAGCTAACTCTCTCTCCTCTGCTCTCATCCTTCTAGACCTATCTGCTGCCTTTGATACTGTGAACCATCAGATCCTCCTCTCCACCCTCTCCGAGTTGGGTATCTCCGGCGCGGCTCACTCTTGGATTGCGTCCTACCTGACAGGTCGCTCCTACCAGGTGGCATGGCGAGAATTCGTCTCCGCACCACGTGCTCTCACCACTGGTGTCCCCCAGGGCTCAGTTCTAGGCCCTCTCCTATTCTCGCTATACACCAAGTCACTTGGCTCTGTCATATCCTCACATGGTCTCTCCTATCATTGCTACGCAGATGACACACAATTAATCTTCTCCTTTCCCCCTTCTGATAACCAGGTGGCAAATCGCATCTCTGCATGTCTGGCAGACATATCAGTGTGGATGACGGATCACCACCTCAAGCTGAACCTCGGCAAGACGGAGCTGCTCTCCCGGGGAAGGACTGCCCTTTCCATGATCTCGCCATCACGGTGGACAACTCCATTGTGTCCTCCCAGAGTGCTAAGAGCCTCGGTGTGACCCTGGACAACACCCTGTCATTCTCCGCTAACATCAAGGCGGTGACCCGATCCTGTAGGTTCATGCTATACAACATTCGCAGAGTCGACCCTGCCTTACACAGGAAGCGGCGCAGGTCCTAATCCAGGCACTTGTCATCTCCCGTCTGGATTACTACAACTCCCTGTTGGCGGGGCTCCCTGCCTGTGCCATTAAACCCCTACAACTCAGAGTGAGCCCGTCTGGTGTTCAACCTTCCCAAGTTCTCTCACGTCACCCCGCTCCTCCGCACACTCCACTGGCTTCCAGTTGAAGCTCGCATCTGCTACAAGACCATGGTGCTTGCCTACTGAGCTGTGAGGGGAACGGCACCTCTGTACCTTCAGGCTCTGATCAGGCCCTACGCCCAAACAAGGGCACTGCGTTCATCTACCTCTGACCTGCTGGCCCCCCTACCTCTGCGGAAGCACAGTTAACGCTCAGCCCAGTCAAAACTGTTCGCTGCTCTGGCACCCCAATGTTGGAACAAGCTCCCTCACGACGCCAGGACAGCGGAGTCAATCACCACCTTCCGTAGACACCTGAAACCCCACCTCTTTAAGGAATACCTGGGATAGGATAAAGTAATCCTTCTAACCCCCCCCCCCCCAAAAAAAGATATAGATGTACTATTGTAAGTGGTTGTTCCACTGGATATCATAAGGTGAATCCACCAATTTGTAAGTCGCTCTGGATAGGAGCGTCTGCTAAATGACGTAAATGTAAATGTAAAATGTAAAAAATATTAAAATTACTAATCTGAGGTTGAAATGGTGTGTAATTTCACACAGTCGTATGAGGTAAATATGCGAGCTTGTGTAAGGTATTAACACAAACTGTCCACATCAAAAACAACAGCCAAATACAGCCTTAATGACTGTCCAAGCAACCATCCAACAACACTGTAGGCCTATTGGAACTAATAAAAAGTGTAAAGTTTACAAGCAATTAACTATGAAAATGTATGCTGTTTGGAAAGAGCGCAAAGAGCTGCAACTTCAACAGTGATTGTGGGAGTGGTTTTGCAGAATGGAATCAATGGAGTTTGAGCCTTTAACAACAGAAAAATATTAGAGTAAGCTGACTATAAATATCATGCTACAGGCTTTTGAGAATCTATTTAAATATTTGCATATGTTATTAGATGAGTGTTCCAATATGATAAGAAAACTGCAGACATGTTATATAGATAGCTGAAAATTATTAATTGTATTTGTCATCTCAGGGATCCTACTTGAAAACGTCACAGAAAAGCAATTTCCGGTTTTGCTCATCACGTAACAGTCAATAGACATGAAATCATAAAATGACACTAAAACTGTGTAGGGCGTCACTAAATACTTCATAATAACAACCCAAATGTTAAAAGTGGTGGAATTGCCCTTTAAAACTCTATGGTTTATCAGTTTAATAGAATAGATTAGAATAGAATAGAATAGAACACTCTATGTGGATTTTCTATTCAATCTTGCAAAAGGTAATAAAAATAAGACCACACAACCGCAGTCAGAGTTGATTTGGTTTCAGATCCGAGTGTTGGAACCATGACAACAGTAGCACACAATCTCAGACTAGTTACTTTGTTTTTGCTGATGGGGTAAAATGCCACAAGTTCAGACAAGAAGGGGACTGTTTTGAGTTAAAGTACAGTTGACTAACTTCATCATCATGTGTTGTATAAATGTGAATCCTCTGGCCTAGTTTCTGTCATAATTAAGGTAATAGAGAGTGAGGAGTGACCTGCATTAATGTTGCCTTGGGGCAGAACCGGCTGCTTTCTGCACTGCTAAGCTGTCAGGCTGACTGGTAGAGGTACACAGACCTAAACCCCTGCAGCTGTGAATGTGTGTGATGACTGCTGCACTGTCCTGAACTGTGTGTGTAGGTAAAAACTTAAAGAAATGCATCAAGACGTCTTTATGTTGACAGACAAATACGTTTCTGAGGTCATAATGGGTGATGACAGTATGTCTGAAGCTTTGATTAAGCCTGTAGATTTACATGAATACATATACAGTGTATTCTGCTCATGCGTGTGTACATGCCCACTTGTGTATGTGTGTGGGTGCATCTGTTTGCAGGTGTGTGTGCATGTCTGTTTCCAGCTGTGTGTGCGTGTGAGGTTCCAGCTATGTGCTTTTGTGTGTGTTTTCTGGAGCTGGCGCAACACAGCAGTTATGGGGCGCAGGGCGGTGTCACTCTAGCAGCGCTGGCAGAAACAGTAAAGCAAGCCCAGCTGATAACAGTTATTCATATTTAACTGGCCTCTATTAAAGTTTGAGGAGGAAGAGGTGGAGATGGAGCAAATAAAAAGAAGGTATTGATCACAGGTCGTACACTACTGTAAATACACTGACTAAAGCACTTAAAGGTATTACACTATCAGTACTGAGAGGTGCATTGCAGAACAGTGTGGTGAGTGGTGGGTGGCAGTGACTAGGACTGCTGTGGTGCTCTATGGTGCAGGCTACAGCAACTAATAGAACCACACTTATGTACAGACCTTATACTTTCCACCATTTCAGTCAGATTCTGGACTGGTTTTCCCTCCGTTTTTAGCTTGTTAGCTAGATCCTGTAACTATATAAAAACATATGTCAGCTGCATCACTGTCCATTTGATTGGCACATTTAGTGGCGTGAGCCACCAGGGTTCCATGGAAACACTTGTGTAATTCCCTTTGTCATGAGGTTTCCATACATTCACTTTTATTTGCTGTCGTAAAACCTTACCAGAAACAAATAAAACCTCCATATGGTTCATTGTGTCGCCTGTTCTTACAATACACCAAGCCTTATATTTTGATTTAGAGAGCTCAGCAGAAAGGAGCCAGTTATGATAACTACAGTAGTGCAAGCTCGCTCACACTCATACTCTCAAGTTTCCTAATCACTCTTAAGCATCTTAATACATTCAAATTGTGACCAGTTGGTAAAGTCTGTTTTTCCACCCCTGAGGAGAGTCAAGCTACAGCTGCACATATGCTCCAGCAGTAGGCCAGCTACAGATAGGTAAAGCATCTCTCAGTAAAGCCCACCTCAAAGAGAGTCCCGTAGTAGTGTGACCTTTAGTAATGCTCGGGCGTAGTGGGAGAGGAATCAAACGCAGGAAGCAGCGATACAGGGTAGTGGCTTTTAATGAGCCAAATGGCGAAAACACAAGCCACCCCAAACAGCGATGAGAGCGCACACAAAACAAAGTGCCCCAAACACAGGGGAAAACACAGTCGGCGCAAAAACCATGCACTAGCGCAAAAACACAATCAGCGTGTACACAAGCAAACAACAGAGAAACAATCCCGCACAAAGAGCAGGCGGGCCAGCTAGCTCAAATAGCCCCGCTAATCAACCCAACTAAGGACAGGTGCAAACAATAACAGAAAGGGGGAAAACAAAAAAAGGAATCAGTGGCAGCTAGTAGGCCGGTGACGACGACAGCCGAGCGCCACCCGAGCAGGAGGGGGCGCCACCTTCGGTGGGAGTCGTGACAGTACCCCCCCTGATGCGCGGCTCCTGCAGCGCGCCGACAACGGCCTCGAGGACGACCCGGAGGGCGAGGCGCCGGGCGATCCGGACGGAGGCGATGGAAATCCTTCAACATGGATGGGTCCAAGACGTCCTCCGCCGGCACCCAGCACCTCTCCTCCGGACCGTACCCCTCCCAGTACACGAGGTACTGCAGGCCCCTCACCCGGCGTCTCGAGTCCAGAATGGCCCGTATGCTGTACGCCGGGTACCCCCGATGTCCAGAGGGGGGCGGAGGGACCTCCGGCACCTCATCTTCCTGTAGGGGACCAGCTACCACCGGCCTGAGGAGAGACACATGAAACGAGGGGTTAATACGGTAATAGGAAGGGAGTTGTAACCGATAACACACCTCGTTTATTCTCCTCAGGACTTTGAAGGGCCCTACACACTGCGGCCCCAGCTTCCGGCAGGGCACGCAGAGGGGCAGGTTCTGGGTCGAGAGCCAGACCCTGTCCCCCGGTACGAACACGGGGGCCTCACTGCGGTGGCGGTCAGCACTCCTCTTCTGCCGTCCACTGGCCTCCTTCAGGGATTCCTGGACGGCTCTCCAGGTCTCCTTGGAGTGCTGAACCCAGTCCTCCACCGCAGGAGCCTCGGTCTGGCTCTGGCGCCAAGGTGCCAGGACTGGCTGGTAACCCAAAACACACTGAAAGGGTGACAGGTTAGTGGAGGAGTGACGAAGTGAGTTCTGGGCTAACTCTGCCCAAGGAATGTACCTCGCCCACTCCCCTGGCCGGTCCTGGCAATACGACCTCAGAAACCTGCCCACCTCCTGGTTTACCCTCTCCGCCTGCCCATTACTCTCGGGGTGATAACCGGAGGTCAAACTGACCGAGACCCCCAGCCGCTCCATAAACACCTTCCAGACCCTGGATGTGAACTGGGAACCTCGATCAGAGACAATGTCCTCTGGCACCCCATAGTGCCGGAATAGGGCCTCCGCAGTCTGCAGGGCCGTAGGGAGACCGGGCAACGGGAGGAGACGGCAGGACTTTGAAAACCGATCCACAACCACCAGGATTGTAGTGCTCCCCTGAACGGGGGAAGATCTGTCAGGAAGTCTACAGACAGGTGCGACCATGGCCGTTGTGGAACGGGGAGGGGCTGCAACTTCCCTCTCGGGAGATGCCTAGGAGCCTTACTCTGGGCACACACCGAACAGGAAGAAACATAGAACCTCACGTCCCTAGCCAAGGTGGGCCACCAGTACTTCCCCCTGAGACTCCGCACTGTCCTCGCCACACCAGGATGACCCGAAGAGGGTAGAGTGTGCGCCCACCGAATCAATTGATCACGGACACCGAGCGGCACGTACATGCGACCCACGGGACACTGTGAAGGTTCCAATACTAACGCCCGCTCGATGTCCGCGTCCGCGTCCACCTCCCATACCACCGGTGCGGGATTCTGTAATGCTCGGGCGTAGTGGGAGAGGAATCAAACGCAGGAAGCAGCGATACAGGGTAGTGGCTTTTAATGAGCCAAATGGCGAAAACACAAGCCACCCCAAACAGCGATGAGAGCGCACACAAAACAAAGTGCCCCAAACACAGGGGAAAACACAGTCGGCGCAAAAACCACGCACTAGCGCAAAAACACAATCAGCGTGTACACAAGCAAACAACAGAGAAACAATCCCGCACAAAGAGCAGGCGGGCCAGCTAGCTCATATAGCCCCGCTAATCAACCCAACTAAGAACAGGTGCAAACAATAACAGAAAGGGGGAAAACAAAAAAGGAATCAGTGGCAGCTAGTAGGCCGGTGACGATGACCGCCGAGCGCCACCCGAGCAGGAGGGGGCGCCACCTTCGGTGGGAGTCGTGACACCTTTCCCTGACGTTTTGAGGCAAAACAGCCCAACCTAGGTTACAGCCAGGAGTAGAGGCTAGAGCAGGAGGGTTTAACGTACTGTAAGGCTGCTGTAGAAGAATAGGCTGGCTGGATGAAAAATACCCCACCTCCACACTGACCCATATCATGCATTATGTGAGGTGATTATGAGAGCAGAGCTGTCTTGTGCATGCATGGAGACCAGGGAACTATACCTCACTGTCAGCCTGTAGTCTTAACCCACTTCATTATGGTCCACACCACCAAACCACTGACTAAACCATTCCGGACCATGTTCAACCACTCACCCACTGCCTTCCAACCGTATTAACCACTGAGCCACTCACAGATCAGCTTCATTTGGGTACATTCTGTGTGAATAAGTAAAATAGGTTATTTCTGTGGTATTTACTGTTGTATTTATGATATTTATAAAGTCAGTTTAAAGAGCATCATGCCATTGTTCAGTCAGGAGTTGAAATAGAAGGACCTCTCCTCCTTAACAGCAGGGTGAAACTAACTGGACTTCTAATGCATAATCCACACATGCAAATCACAACCTCCTGAGCTCTGAAATAATATTAAAACCATAAACCTCTATCAAAAGTATTAGCCTTTTAATGACATTTTCAAGAATACAAATTCACGACAGGTCTGAGTGCAATTCCCTGTAGATGAATTAAAGTGAGGGTGCTGGCCAGGTTTATCTTAATAACTGATCTGAGCTCAGTGGGACGAGTGTTAAGCCTGACAGTCGCAGGCAGCGCTCTACGCAATCACAGCTTTGCCCTTTGTAGCGTAGCTTTACTCAGTGACCAGAGCAGAATTAACACACACACGCACACATGCACACACACACACACACACCTCAGTGCACTCCAATATAACGTCTCTCCATTGATATATGCAGTTAATTATATTGGGTTGATTATTAGGGAACTCAAGGCCTGGTCAGGGAAGCCATCCTAAATATCTAAGGGTCACATAGTGCATAACAATGCTGACTGTATATACACATGACAGTCTGGACCCAACTACAGTAAGGCATGTCTACCTATCATTTTTTTTTTATTAATTACTTATTTCATACAGCTATGCTGCCTTTAGGGTCCTGAGAAAATGTTTTGCAGAAAGCCCTATAATACCATTGCACAGTTGTGCAGACGGGGTATTGTGTGTGTGTGTTTTGGTGTGTGTGTGTGATGCTCTCTCCCTTACCTGACATTAGTGGGGCCATGGCAGAGACAGTCGTACATTATCAACCTATTAGGATTGAAACAGATTATGCTTTTATATAGATATGTGGAAGAGAGTAATGCTCTGCTAATTAATACATCATTATGGTAAACTCGCAGCATGGGGCGCCAGTGAGTGTGTGTGTGTGTGTGTGTGTGAGAGTGTGTGTGTGTGTGTGTGTGTGTGTGTGTGTGTGTGTGTGTGTGTGTGTGTGTGTGTGTGTGTGTGTGTGTGTGTGTGTGTGTGTGTGTGTGTCTCATAGCAGGTTGATCTTCTACTTGCCCCAGGTATGCCTTCTGTAGTGTGTGCAAATCTCTCTCTCTCACACACACACGCACACACACCAAAAAAGTGAATTATTTTTACTCAGAGTTGAATGAACTAGCCAGGCAGAAAATCGTCCAATTTTATCCATGCACTATGAACACACAGTTTAGAGAAGGGTCTCATCTTTGAAAGCTTTTAACCTTCACTCAGACTAGACATTTTATTCTGATTTACAAGAGACTGACTGACTGTCTGACACACACATACACACACACACACACACACACAGTCTTGTAGCTAACCTTGTGGGGACACAAAATTCAGTCCCATTCAAAATCCTGTTTTCCCTAACCCCTAACCCTAAACCTAACGCTAACCCTAACCCGTACTCTTACCCTTACCCTAACCCTAACCTTAACCCAAAAACCTTAACCCTAAATCTAACCCTAGCTCCTAACCCTAAACCTAACCCTAGCTCCTAACCCTGAACCTAACCCTAGCTCTTAACCCTAAACCTAATTCTAAGCCTAACACTAATTCTAACCTTTACCCTAACCCCCCTAGAAATAGCATTTGACCTCATGGGGACTAACAAAATGTCCCTAGTTGGTCAAATTTTTGTTTGTTTATTATCTTAAGAATAGTTTAACACGTCCATACACACACACACGCACACACGCACGCACACACACACACACACACACACACACACACACACACACACACACACACACACACACACACACACACACACACACACACACACACACACACACACACACACACACACACACACAGACACACACACACACATAGCCTCTGTGTGCTCCTGCCATTATTTACTCATTTGTCATGTTTAAACTGCAGGGTCAGTATTAGTCCCATCCTCTCTGCACTGGTACTGCACCACAGTAAAGGTTGGAGGATTACACTGGGAAACCTTTCAGTCCTTTTAGTCTGAAGTTATTATGTATTACTGCACTTCTCCCTATTCATCCTTTGTAATTTCAACTGGACCACATGTATATTCACAAAACATGAAGAGGATATGATTCTTCAGAGCCCAAATACATTTGAACAAATCTCTCTGGCTTTTTCATAATGGTACTTCTCTCTGGGCTCTAGTGTGTGAGGCTGAACTCCTATCATTGTGTGCATAGCAGGAAGACTGATAGGAGTCTTTAGAAGAGACCTGCACCTGCCTCAGATTAGGAGCTCATTAGCATTTAAGGTGCTGACATAAAGTCCTGCAAAGGAGAAGAACAGGGACAAATGAAGCAGAATTATTAATAGGTTGCTACTGCTAGCGTTACGCTACGCACTGACCGATAGTGGGGATTGACTGGCTAGGTCACCTTGGGATAGAGGGGTGGGAAAGAGATAGGAGAGAGGGATTGAGAGAGGTAGGTGAGACAGAAGGGATGGGTGGGAAGTGGAGGAGAGAGAGAGAGAGAGGGAGACAGGTAGGTAGAAAGGAGTAGGGAGAGGGGGAGGGAGAGATGGGAGAAAGAAATGGGTGGGAATAGATATATAGGGAGAGAGTGGTGGGAGAGAGATGAGAGTGTATGGAAAAGAGCAGAGAGAGGTGGGAAGAGATGGGGAAAGAGAGGTAGGAAAAGAAAAGTAATGATAGAGAGATGTAAGGAGTATTATAACCCAATGCTCTGACCTTGCCTCACACTGACCAGTGCAGAGGAAATACGTTCCTTGTACGGTGACTGATAGGCTACAGAGTCTAGCTCTACAATGCTTAAATGTAGCCAAGAGTATATCTGTGTAACAGTGCCTCAGTTTGAGACTGCAAGGGAAGGAAAAGACCCTGGCTCACAAATGTCTGGTCAGGTATCCAACCCAGGTTAAGACTGTGGCGACAGAGGCTATTGTGTTTATTTAAAGTCCTTTTACATAAAGTGTTCTTAAGAAAAATGCTGAACAACATACTTTGTCAGTTGAAAGAGAATGATAGAGATGTTTGAGTATGATTTATTTTAAAGTAAACTGTCTTTGATAAACACCTTGTAATTGTTTCAAGTTTCAAGTTTTAATGTCACATGCACCAGTACAGTGAAATGCCTTTCTTGCCAACTCAAAACTCAACAATGCAATAATCAATAACAACGTATTACTAGAAAAAAAACACACGAGAAATGAGAATAAAAATATGAAATAAACAATAAAGTAAAAATATTTTTTTAATACCACATGTACAATGTGCAGGGATACTTGAGTGATGGAGGTAGATATATACAGCACATTCAGAAAGTATTCAGACCCCTTGACTTTTTCCACATTGTGTTACGTTACAGCCTTATTCTAAAATGTATTAAATTGTTTTGTTCAATCTACACATAATACCCCATATTGACAAAGAAAAAACAGGTTTTTAGAATTTTTGCTAATTTATTCAAAATAAAAAACTGAAACATCATATTTCATAATTATTCAGACCCTTTACTCACTACTTTGTTGAAGTACCTTTGGCAGCGATTACAGCCTCGAGTCTTCTTCGGTATGACGCTATAAGTTTGTCACACCTGTATTAGTATTTTTTGGGAGTTTCTCCCATTCTTCTAGGCAGATCCTCTCAAGTTTGGATGGGGTGCGTTGCTGCACAGCTATTTTCAGGTCTCTCCAGAAATGTTCGATCAGGTTCAAGTCTGGGCTCTGGCTGGGCCACTCAAGGACATTCAGAGACATGTCCCGAAGCCACTCCTGCGTTGTCTTGGCTGTGTGCTTAAGGTTGTTGTCCTGTTGGAAGGTGAACCTTCGGCCCCAGTCTGAGGTCCTGTGTGCTCTGGAGCAGGTTTTCATCAAGGATCTCTCTGTACTTTGCTCCGTTCATCTTTCCCTCTTTCCCTCTTTCCCTTTCCCTGACTTCAACAAGTCAATGAGGCCAGGGTGACAGTCTGCCTTTATGCAACTTAGGTTAACTCCTAGCCCTCACAGCAGCAGGGACAAGGTGACTTACAGCTAATCTATAACAATAAAACAAGCCCCGCAGTCTTTAATTACATCTCCAATACCCCTCACACACAGACCCTCAATCCCAACTTCAACTCCAACCCTATCCCCAGCCCAAGCTCTATCCCCCAGCCTCAGCCCTATCCCCCAGCCTGCCCTATCCCTCAGCCCCCAGCCCCCAGCCCCATTTCCCAGCCCCATCCTCAGCCCCAGCCTTATCCTCAGCCCCATCCCCCAGCCCCAGCTCTATCCCCCAGCCCCAGCTCTATCCCCCACCCCCAGCTCTATCCCTCAGCTCTATACCCCAGCCTCAGCCCTATCCCCCAGCCCCAGCTCTATCCCCCAACCCCAGCTCTATACCCCAGCCTCAGCCCTATCCCCCACCCCCAGCTCTATCCCCCAGCTCTATACCCCAGCCTCAGCCCTATCCCCCACCCCCAGCTCTATCCCCCAGCTCTATCCCCCAGCCTCAGCCCTATCCCCCACCCCCAGCCCTATCCCCCAGCCCCAGCTCTATCCCCCTGCCCCAGCTCTATCACCCACCCCCAGCTCTATCCCCCAGCCTCAGCCCTATCCCCCACCCCAGCCCTATCCCCCAGCCCCAGCTCTATACCCCAGCCTCAGCCCTATCCCCCACCCCCAGCTCTATCCCCCAGCCCCAGCTCTATCCCCCACCCCCAGCTCTATACCCCAGCCTCAGCCCTATCCCAAACCCCCAGCTCTATCCCCCACTCCCAGCTCTATCCCCCAGCCCCAGCTCTATCCCCCACCCCCAGCTCTATCCCCCAGCCTCAGCCCTATCCCCCACCCCCAGCTCTATCCCCCAGCCCCAGCTCTATCCCCCACCCCCAGCTCTATCCCCCAGCCCCAGCTCTATCCCCCAGCCCCAGCTCTATCCCCCAGCCTCAGCCCTATCCCCCACCCCCAGCTCTATCCCCCAGCCCCGGCTCAATCCCCCACCCTCGGCTCTATCCCCCAGCCCCGGCTCTATCCCCCAGCCCCAGCTCTATCCCCCACCCCCAGCTCTATCCCCCAGCCCCAGCTCTATCCCCCAGCCCCAGCTCTATCCCCCACCCCCAGCTCTATCCCCCAGCCTCAGCCCTATCCCCCATCCCCAGCTCTATCCCCCAGCCCCAGCTCTATCCCCAGCCCCAGCTCTATCCCCCACCCCCAGCTCTATCCCCCAGCCTCAGCCCTATCCCCCATCCCCAGCTCTATCCCCCAGCCCCAGGTCTATCCCCCACCCCCAGCTCTATCCCCCAGCCTCAGCCCTATCCCCCACCCCCAGCTCTATCCCCCAGCCCCAGCTCTATCCCCCAACCCCAGCTCTATCCCCCACCCCCAGCTCTATCCCCAGCCCCAGCTCTATCCCCAGCCCCAGCTCTATCCCCCAGCCTCAGCCCTATCCCCCACCCCCAGCTCTATCCCCCAGCCCCAGCTCTATCCCCCAGCCTCAGCCCTATCCCCCACCCCCAGCTCTATCCCCCAACCCCAGCTCTATCCCCCCCAGCTCTATCCCCCACCCCCAGCTCTATCCCCCAGCCCCAGCTCTATCCCCCAGCCCTATCCCCCACCCCCAGCTCTATCCCCCAGCCCCAGCTCTATCCCCCACCCCAGCTCTATCCCCCACCCCCAGCTCTATCTCCCACCCCCAGCTCTATCCCCCAGCCCCAGCTCTATCCCCCACCCCAGCTCTATCCCCCACCCCCAGCTCTATCCCCCACCCCCAGCTCTATCCCCCAGCCCCAGCTCTATCCCCCAGCCCCAGCTCTATCCCCCACCCCCAGCTCTATCCCCCACCCCCAGCTCTATCCCCCAGCCCCAGCTCTATCCCCCAACCCCAGCTCTATCCCTCAGCTCTATCCCCCAGCCTCAGCCAGAGCGTAAGAAGATTTCTAACAGTAGTACATTGACCTTGAGTGGCTACCATTGATTTCCAGTAACGCCTCCCAAACAGCGCTCCGTACCCCACCATGTGCTGCAGGTCTATGATTGGGAACACGTTTCCCAAATTCCGATAGCGTGCCTCCTGCCCGGGATGATGGATAGTCCTCCTGTATCCCATCAATCCTCACCTGCCGCCGAGGAGATGACACCTGGGTCTGATTTATCATCATCTACAAAATGCCAACCGGCCAATCAAAGGAGAGCATCCTAAACGAAGGCCCCTCCCCTGCCAGGAGGGTTCCATCACGGGTGAAAACAGATTCTTCCACCTCTGACGAGAGGGGGGAGGAGAGGGTTACACTGTGATGCATGGTGAATTAGACCTACAGATCATTGGGCTACATGAAAGTGAACTCTACTCTACTCTCTAGTTCATGTATTTGACTCAGGGCTGCAGGCCTACTGAAACTGTCATCATTTATTGATCCTCAACATCGTTGGACTGAAAACCACACCCTGTATTTCCACACTCGTGTATGTCTTACATATGTGTGCGTTACAGTATATTTTATGAGATGAAAAAATCTGATTTCCTCTTTCCCCTAAAACAGAGCATGGAAGCAGAAGAGAGAATCACAGAGCCATGAATGAACTAATCTAATTAATGTTCCAATGTTCCTTCTGCTGCTTTTATGGCTAGTTAAGAACCTTCTGCTTTTTATGGCCATCCCAAGCCAAGTGTGAGCTATCTATCTTTCACTCTATTCTATTCTCTCTCGCCATCAACGGTTGGCAAGACTCTAATGAACAGTCTTTTAGATGCTATTCAATTAATTTCCGATAGCAATTTCAGAAGTGCGTTCTGAATTTCAAAATCAGTTGTCAACTCCCTCCATCCAGGACACGCAGCTGTGCAAATCAAACACACCTCTGAATGTGGAATCTGGAAATCCACTATCTATCTGCAACTGAATTTCAGCCATAGAGCTATCTTCTAAATTAGCTGCCTTTAGAGGATTTGTTGGACAAAGAGAACAACCAATGCTGGAGTGGCTGAACAAGCCACTAAAGAGGGAAACTCAGACCAGAGCCAAGTCCAGAAAAGACACAATACGCCTTGGCAAAGCCTCAGGTCGGGCTTGGTCCTTGCCAGGACTTACCCCGATCACTCTCCCTCTCTCTCATTCTATCCCTTAAGTATTTGTCCTCTCCCTCCCCCTCTACCCTATTCCATCCTTCCCTCTCCCTCTCTTCTCTCTCTCCAGAAGCTCCAGTAGTCTCAGTGAGATTCACCAGGCTCTGTTCTTTACCCCGGTGTAATCCTGCCAATCCTAATTCATTAGTCAACCATCCTAAACAGCTTAACCACACAGACACAGCACCAAAACAAAAAAATGCAGAAACGTGGCCACTTACCCCCCAACTCCCTCTCTCTCAATCTCCTCCTCTCTCCCTCCCTCTCCCTCTCCTTGCCAAAGGAGTCAAGAATGGACTAGAGATGGCCTGAAGGGGAAAGACGTATTACCAATTGATTGTAGGGGAACGGGCCATTGCTCTCCTCACAGTAAAACGCTGGATCTGGGCTGAGTACTGTCTAATGCTGCTGATTTGGTGATGACGTTTGAAGGATGGAGTGTTTATCTCAGTCTGCAGCCAGAAGTACTGCTGCTGCTTAATAAGTAGAGTAGATGGAAGGCGGTATTGTGCTATTGTCTTATAGCAGAGATGTGGGGAATATAATAGCTAGCAGATTCGTGTTTTAGACTTCCCTAAACTGTTGCCGTACGTGCCAAACCCTCTCTGAAACCAGCCAAAGACTGATCTTAGTACTGTTGGAGCACTAGAAACACCAGTAAGCCAGCTTTGGCACATCAGTAGCAGAGCTGTGAGAACTGATAGACACCAATGATTTCACCTCTCAAAGCTCATATTTGAATGAGTTCCACTTATCAAAATTCTCAGAGTTCACATTGTTCCTGCTTACAAGAAACTGGTAGAGTAAGAGTAGAGTTTCCTCACTAGTTTGTAACAGACCTAAACCCCTGACTCTAGATTAAACATAACATAGTAAATGTTTGGTATGGTTACATAAGACAGTAGGTTACTTAAGGAAAAAACAAAAGTAGGGTGGTTGGTCGGGGTGAATGGGTAGGTGTATAATGCAAACGTCTAGCAACCCAAAGGTTGCGTATTCGAAACTCATCCTGGACAACTTTATTATTTTAGCCAATTAGCAACTTTACTTTATTAAAGTTAATTAGCAACTTTAGCATATTAACTAACCCATCCCTTTAACCTTACTCCTAACCCTAACCTTACCCCTAACCCCTAGCCTATCTAACCTTAGCCACCTATCTAACGTTAGCGTTAGCCACCTAGCCACCTAGCTAATGTTAGCCACAACAAAATTGGAATTCGTAACATATCATATGTTATGCAAATTCTTAACATATTGTACAAATTGCAATTCGTAAAATATTGTATGAATTGCAATTCATAACATATCATACGAAATGAATGATGGACATCCACAAATGAATACAAAAATACTAAATGAAAAAAAAGTATGAAAAATGTATGCACTCACTATTGCAAGTCACTCTGGATAAGAGCATCTGTCACTCTGATACTTACACTATGGTCAGCACTTGGAAGATGTCCCATTGAATGTTCTCCCCAATTGATAAAGCAATTTTGCTCTAAATGTGCAACCTGTCCACCCGAAATGAAAAGCAGCCACTGCTATCAGATGTCTTCATTCTTCAGAAAATAGTGTTACATAAAATGTACACTATGGCATCCAGTCACAACACTGTGTGCTTTTGACGGCATGCTAGTAAGTACTGTAGCTTGCTGGTGTCACGATTCCCACCGACGGTGGCGCCCCCTCCTGCTCGGGTGGCGCTCGGCGGTCGTCGTCACCGGCCTATTAGCTGCCACTGATTCCCCTTTTTGGTTTTCCCTTTTTTTGGTTTTGTGCACCTGGTTTGAGTGTGGTTAATTAGCGGGGCTATTTATGTGAGCTGGTCCGCTTCCGTGTTGTGCGGGATTATTTCAATGTTAACGTTTCATGTTCGTGTCGGCGCTAGTCTACGCCGTGTGTACTTTCTCCCCTGTGTTTGGGAATATTTTGTTTCAGTAGTGAGTCTACATTAAATACGCCACTACCCTGTGCTCGCTGCTTCCTGTGCCTCATTCCTTCACCACGACTGCCAATCCGTTACAGAATCCCGCACCACCTAAAAAGGCATGGAATCAGCAGGAGCAGCGGCCACCCCTGTCCCCTCGATGGAGGAACGCGTCCTCCACCACACTACGGTCCTCCACCGCATAGGATCCGCGATGGACCAGATGATGGAGAGGATGGACAGATGGGAGAGAAGTGGTCTCCTCTCTCCACCTCCGGCTCCTCCGATGCAGCCACCTCCTCCTCCCACTACGTCTGGCTCAGGCGCGCTTCGTCTGGCGCTCCCGAGGGAGTACGATGGGGCGGCGGCTGGGTGCCAGGGATTTCTGCTCCAGCTCGAGCTGTACCTGGCCACCGTCAGACCTGCTCCCTCGGGAGAGGAGAGCGTGAGTGCCCTCGTTTCCTGCCTGACGGGCCGAGCTCTGGAGTGGGCTAATGCGGTCTGGAATGGCCCAGACTCGGCGAGGGACCATTATCCAGAGTTCACCCGCCGCTTTCGGGCCGTGTTCGATCACCCTCCGGAGGGAAGAGCGGCGGGTGAACGGCTGTTCCACCTCAGGCAGGAGACGAGGAGCGCTCAGGACTTCGCGTTGGAGTTCAGGACCTTGGCTGCTGGGGCGGGGTGGAACGACAGGGCCCTCATAGACCACTATAGATGCAGTCTCCGGGCGGACGTCCGTAGGGAGCTGGCCTGTCGAGATGCAGCTCTATCCCTGGACGAGCTCATCGACATGTCCATTCGTTTGGATAATCTGCTGGCTGCCCGCGGGCGTTCGGAGAGGGTCCTGCCCGTTCCACCTTCGTGCACCCCCGCCCCTACCCCTATGGAGGTGGGGGGGGCCGTGCCAAGGGACACCGGAGGAGCTGGCTCCTCCTGCCCCAGCTGTGGTCGGAGAGGACACACGGCCGACCGGTGCTGGAGGAGCCAGTCTGGGAGTCGAGAGGGCAGGCAGAACACTTCTCGGTCACCCCAGGTGAGTCGGCACCAGATTCACCCAGAACCCCCTGTTGGTCACGTGTTCTTACCTGTTTTGTTTCCTAATTTTTTTCCCTCTTCCCAGCATAGGGCGCTAGTCGATTCAGGCGCAGCTGGGAACTTTATGGATTGTGGACTTGCCATTAAGCTGGGCATTCCGCGGGTGCCGTTAGATTCCCCCTTCCCCGTGCACTCCCTAGATAGCCGACCATTAGGGTCAGGGCTAGTCAGGGAGTCTACGGTGCCACTGGACATGGTAACGCAGGGGAATCATAAGGAACGCATTAGTTTTTTCCTTATTGATTCGCCTGCGTTTCCGGTGGTGCTGGGGGTCCCCTGGCTGGCTGGTCACAATCCCCGTATTTCGTGGAAACAGGGGGTTCTCCAGGGGTGGTCAGAGGAGTGTTCAGGGAGGTGTCTAGGAGTTTCCATAGGTGCCACGTCGGTGGAGAGTCCAGACCAGGTGTCCCCCGTGCGCATTCCCCCTGAGTACGCCGATTTGGCGATCGCCTTCTGTAAAAAGAGGGCGACTAAATTACCACCCCATCGACAGGGGGATTGCGCGATAGACCTCCAGGTTAACGCTGCACTTCCCAGGAGTCACGTGTACCCCTTGTCACAGGAGGAGACAGCGGCTATGGAGACATATGTCACTGAATCCCTGGGACAGGGGTACATTCGGCCCTCCATCTCACCCGCCTCCTCGAGTTTCTTTTTTGTGAAGAAAAAGGAGGGAGGTCTGCGTCCGTGCATTGATTACAGAGGTCTAAACGCTATCACGGTGGGGTTTAGTTACCCACTACCTCTCATCGCTACGGCGGTGGAATCATTTCACGGAGCAAAGTTCTTCACAAAACTGGATCTTAGGAGCGCGTATAACCTGGTGCGTATCAAGAAGGGAGACGAGTGGAAAACAGCCTTTAGTACCACATCGGGCCATTATGAGTACCTCGTCATGCCGTATGGGTTGAAAAATGCTCCAGCCGTCTTTCAATCCTTTGTTGACGAGATTCTCAGGGACCTGCACGGGCAGGGCGTGATAGTCTATATCGATGACATTCTGATATATTCCGCCACCCGCTCCGCGCATGTGTCCCTGGTGCGCAAGGTGCTTGGTAGACTGCTGGAGCATGACCTATACGTTAAGGCTGAGAAGTGTGTGTTTTCCAAACGAGCCGTTTCCTTTCTGGGTTATCGCATTTCCACCACGGGGTGGTGATGGAGTGTGACCGCGTTAAGGCCGTGCGTAATTGGCCGACTCCAACCACGGTGAAGGAGGTGCAGCGGTTCTTAGGCTTTGCCAATTACTACCGGAGGTTTATCCGGGGTTTTGGCCAGGTAGCGGCTCCCATTACCTCACTGCTGAAGGGGGGGCCGGTGCGTTTGCGATGGTCGACGGAGGCGGAGGGAGCCTTCAAGAAGTTGAAGACCCTGTTCACCGACGCACCCGTGTTGGCGCACCCGGACCCGTCTCTAGCATTCATAGTGGAGGTGGACGCATCCGAGGCTGGGGTGGGTGCCGTGCTATCACAGCGCTCGGGTACGCCATCGAAACTCCGCCCCTGCGCTTTCTTTTCGAGGAAGCTCAGTTCGGCGGAGCGTAACTATGATGTGGGGGACAGGGAGTTGCTAGCGGTGGTAAAAGCTTTGAGGGTGTGGCGGCACTGGCTTGAGGGGGCTAAACACCCCTTTCTCATCTGGACCGACCACCGAAACCTGGAGTACATCCGGGCAGCGAGGAGACTGAATCCGCGTCAGGCAAGGTGGGCCATGTTCTTCGCCCGGTTTAGGTTCACTATCTCCTATAGACCGGGTTCCCTTAACACTAGAGCCGACGCGCTGTCCCGTCTCTATGACACGGAGGACCGGTCCATCGATCCAACTCCCATCATTCCAGCGTCTAGGCTGGTGGCACCGGTGGTATGGGAGGTGGACGCGGACATCGAGCGGGCATTAGTGTTGGAACCTGCGCCTGCGCAGGTTCCCGTGGGTTGCATGTATGTGCCGCTCGGTGTTCGTGATCGTTTGATTCGATGGGCGCACACGCTACCTACGGCGGGTCATCCTGGTGTGGCGAGGACAGTGCGGAGTCTCAGGGGGAAGTACTGGTGGCCCACCTTGGCTAAGGACGTGAGGTCCTATGTCTCTTCCTGTTCGGTGTGCGCTCAGAGTAAGGCTCCTAGGCATCTACCGAGAGGGAAGTTACAGCCCCTCCCCGTTCCACAACGGCCATGGTCGCACCTGTCTATAGATTTCTTGACAGATCTTCCCCCCTCTCAGGGGAACACTGCGATTCTGGTGGTTGTGGATCGGTTCTCTAAGTCCTGCCGTCTCCTCCCATTGCCCGGTCTCCCTACGGCCCTGCAGACTGCGGAGGCCCTATTTACCCACGTCTTCCGGCACTACGGGGTGCCGGAGGACATTGTCTCTGATCGAGGTTCCCAGTTCACATCCAGGGTCTGGAGGGCGTTTATGGAGCGGCTGGGGGTCTCGGTCAGTTTGACCTCCGGTTTTCACCCCGAGAGCAATGGGCAGGCGGAGAGGGTGAACCAGGAGGTGGGCAGGTTTCTGAGGTCGTATTGCCAGGACCGGCCAGGGGAGTGGGCGAGGTACATTCCCTGGGCGGAGTTAGCCCAGAACTCACTTCGCCACTCCTCTACTAACATGTCACCCTTTCAGTGTGTTTTGGGTTACCAGCCGGTCCTGGCACCATGGCACCGGAGTCAGACCGAGGCTCCTGCGGTGGAGGACTGGGTACAGCACTCCAAGGAGACCTGGAGAGCCGTCCAGGACTCCCTAAAGGAGGCCAGTGGACGGCAGAAGAGGAGTGCTGACCGCCACCGCAGTGAGGCACCCGTGTTCGTACCGGGAGACAGGGTCTGGCTCTCGACCCGGAACCTGCCCCTCCGCGTGCCCTGCCGGAAGCTGGGGCCGCAGTGTGTGGGGCCATTTAAAGTCCTGAGGAGGATAAACGAGGTGTGTTATCGGTTACAACTCCCTTCCTATTACCGTATTAACCCCTCGTTTCATGTGTCTCTCCTCAGGCCGGTGGTAGCTGGTCCCCTGCAGGAAGGTGAGGTGCTGGAGGTCCCTCCACCCCCTCTGGACATCGGGGGGTCCCCGGCGTACAGCGTACGGGCCATTCTGGACTCGAGACGCCGGGCGAGGGGCCTGCAGTACCTCGTGGACTGGGAGGGGTACGGCCCGGAGGAGAGGTGCTGGGTGCCGGCGGAGGACGTCTTGGACCCATCCATGTTGAAGGATTTCCATCGCCTCCGTCCGGATTGCCCTGCGCCTCGCCCTCCGGGTCGTCCTCGAGGCCGGTGTCGGCGCGCTGCGGGAGCCGCGCGTCAGGAGGGGGGTACTGTCACGATTCCCACCGACGGTGGCGCCCCCTCCTGCTCGGGTGGCGCTCGGCGGTCGTCGTCACCGGCCTATTAGCTGCCACTGATTCCCCTTTTTGGTTTTCCCTTTTTTTGGTTTTGTGCACCTGGTTTGAGTGTGGTTAATTAGCGGGGCTATTTATGTGAGCTGGTCCGCTTCCGTGTTGTGCGGGATTATTTCAATGTTAACGTTTCATGTTCGTGTCGGCGCTAGTCTACGCCGTGTGTACTTTCTCCCCTGTGTTTGGGAATATTTTGTTTCAGTAGTGAGTCTACATTAAATACGCCACTACCCTGTGCTCGCTGCTTCCTGTGCCTCATTCCTTCACCACGACTGCCAATCCGTTACAGCTGGGTAATATTCACACGATAGATGAAAGGTTACCAGTATCTTTGGTCATACATTCTGCTTGAAATATCAACTAGTGACTAGCTTTGTAAACAAAGCCAAAGCAAGGCGTAGGCGCACATGTTTTAAGGCAGTACATATTTAAATTAGTAAAGATAAGACGCTACCATTGGTGTATAACATATTCGGCTTTACTGTATGTGACGCTGCATAAAGCCGGAAGTTAACCCTTGGTAATGCCTGCCTCCGGGGAAAGGACCTGTAACTTTATGATCAAACTTTATCAATGTACCAGCTATAGTCATTTTTTCATACTAAGGTCACGCTACTTTGAACTGGTTTAATCCAAATTTCCTCAAATTTCCTGAAAAACATGATTTTCACTGTTCAGGACCTTTATATTCTTGGAACAATTTGAGAACATGACTTTAAATAGAACCATGAGGAAACCTGTTGCAAATGTTATGCTGAAGTACTGAAATTCCCAGAGAAGAAAGTCGTTTCATGACATTCTCTGATCTATTTGAGAACATTCCCAGTTGGAGAACGTTCTTAGAACATTACTAAAATTGAAATTGAATGAACTTTTAGGATATGCTCTGTTAAAGTAATGAAAAACCAAGTAATGTTTTTTTGTGAAGTTCCTTAAATGTGCTGAGAATATTCCAAAGCCAAGCAACTATCCTGCACCATTCTATAAAGTTGTGGGAAGGTTGTATGCAAAATAACCATAGGACAACCATGCTCTAAGCTCTAAGAAACATATGGTTCTCACAACGTTATGTGCTAGCTGGGTAGTGTCAGGTTGTCAGGGGGGGAGAGGGGTCGACAGTGTATATTTGTATGCATCCGTGTGTTATTGTCAAGGTTCGCACAAGGCACTTGAGGTGCTTAAAGTATTTGAATTTGACACTGAAATTCAAGTACTGGAATACCTTGAGAATCGGAAATGTTCTCAAGTTGGTACTTGAAAAGTACTTAATTAAAATGAGAGGAGAATAGAAAATGATCAAATATGTTAATTCATTAATATGCAAATTAATTTCTGGTTGCCAGGCAAGCTCGCTCATTACACCCACACTGCCAATCAGCCAGGCAGGTACAGGACTGACTGATTAGGCACTGTCAAATGTCACATCGATAGCTAAGATGCTGGGCAAATGTAGATTCGATCCTGCCTGGCAGGACATTTATGTTTATGAATGGGTTTTGCCAGACCCAACCAGGGATGTAATGGAGGGTAAACACACTTAAACACTGTTTAGACACTTTTTAATTTGTGAAATAGCATTTACTCACATTTTTATTTTGTTAATTATCATTTACCCACTTATTATTGCGTTCCCAGCATTGATCAACGCTCAGAAAGCTTCTTGATCTGAGTTCTAGTCGTGCCTACCTCTGCGAACAAGTGGAATCATCAATTCATGTCTGCTCATTATGTTCACCTGTTGCCCCCGGATTTGTTGTGTTAGCAGCACATTCATTCACCACTCTGTCCAACAGGAAACTCTGCCCACGACATAGGCTGAGAGGTGAAACTAACTACCTCAGCCATGACCTACAGTGGCAAGTAGAAGAGACTCAGCTGACAGTGGGAATTATTTTAAAATCCCTTGACTGATGCCGTGTCAACAGACATCCCCCAAACGGTTTTACAGCTGCACCATTGAGAGCATCCTAACGGGTTGCATCACTACCTGGTATGGCAACTGCTCGACCTCCGACCACAAGGCACTACGGAGGGTAGTGCGTACGGCCCAGTACATTACCGGGGCCAAGCTTCCTGCCATCCAGGACCTCTATACCAGGAGGAGTCAGAGGAAGGCCCAAAAAATTGTTAAAGACTCCAGCCACCCTAGTCATAGACTGTTCTCCCTGTTTCCACAAGGAAAGCGGTACCGGAGTACCAAGTCTAGGTCCAAGAGGCTTCTGAACAGCTTCTACCCCAAGCCATAAGGCTCCTGAACAGCTAATCAAATGGATACCCAGACTATTTGCATTGCCCCCCCACCCCCACACACGCTGCTGCTACTCTCTGTTTTTATCTTTGCATAGCCACTTTAATAACTCTACCTACATATAGATAATTACCTGAATTACCTCAACACCCGTGCCTGCGCACATTGACACATTGACTCTGTGCCGGTACCTCCTTCATATATCCCCGCTATTGTTATTTACTGCTGCCCTTTAATTATTTGTTATTCTTATCTCTTACTTTTTAGGGGGTATTTACCTAAAACTGCTTTGTTGGTTAAGTTAAAGGCTTGTAAGTAAGCATTTCACTGTAAGGTGTCAAATTAAATTTGATTTGATTTGAGAATTGTAACGGCCGTCGTCAGAATTAGACCAAGGTGCAGCAGAGGATGTGTTCATCATTAGAATTTTAATGAAAAGAGAACACTTTACAAAAATAAACAAAAAACGACAGCCAAACAGTCCTGTCAGGAAAAACTCTAAACAGAAACAATCACCCACAAAAACCCAAAGGAAAACCAGGCTCCTTATGTGTGACTCCCAATCAGCAACAACAAACTACAGCTGTGCCTGATTGGGAGCCACACACGGCCCAAAACAAAGAAATACAAAAACATAGAAAAATGAACATAGGCCTCCTTCATGTCTCCCCTGCCTGGTGAGTCCTGTGCCTGCGCCCAGGGCCAGGCCTCCTTCATGTCTCCCCAGCCTGGTGAATCCTGGGCCAGAGCTGCCAGAGCCGCCCGCCAGCCTGGCTGCGCGCGGCTGTTGGCGGGCGTCCCTGGCTGCGCCCGGCTGGTGGGCGGCTCCAGGCTGGCGGGCGGCCCTGGCGGCTCCGGGCTGGCGGATGGCCCTGGCGGCTCCGGGCTGGCGGGCGGCTCTGGCGGCTCTGGGCTGGCGGACGGCTCTGGCAGCTCTGGCCCAGGATTCACCAGGCTGGGGAGACATGAAGGAGGCCTGGCCCTGGGCGCAGGCACAGGACTCACCAGGCAGGGGAGACATGAAGGAGGCCTGGCCCTGGGCGCAGGCACAGGACTCACCAGGCTGGCGGGCGGCTCCAGGCTCCGGCGGCTCCAGGCTGGCGGGCGGCTCTGGCGGCTCTGGCCCAGGATTCACCAGGCTGGGGAGACATGAAAGAGGCCTGGCCCTGGGCACAGGCACAGGACTCACCAGGCTGGCAGGCGGCTCTGGCTGCTCCGGACAGGCGGGCGGCTCTGGCGGCTCCGGACAGGCGGGCGGCTCTGGTGGCTCCGGACTGGCGGGCGGCTCTGGCGGCTCCGGACTGGCGGGCGGCTCTGGCGGCTCCGGACTGGCGGACGGCTCTGGCGGCTCTGGCCCTGGACTCACTAGGCTGGGGAGACCCACTGGAGGCCTGGTCCGTGGAGGAGGCACAGGACTGACCAGGATGGGGAGACCCACTGGAGGCCTGGTCCGTGGAGGAGGCACAGGCTTGACCAGGATGGGGAGACCCACTGGAGGCCTGGTCCGTGGAGGAGGCACAGGACTGACGAGGATGGGGAGACCCACTGGAGGCCTGGTCCGAGGAGGAGGCACAGGGGGAGGGGGCTGTGGGGGAGCACTGGAGTTCTGGTACGTAGGCTCTTTACCCACACTCCAGGCTGAATGCCCACTTTGGCCCGGCACGGGCGGAGCGCAGGCATTGGGCAAACTGGACCCTCCCAGCGCCCTGGAGACACAGTGCGCAGAGCCGGTGCAGGATAACCTGGACCGAAAAGGCGCACCGGAGACCAGACGCACTGAGCTGGCACAATCCGTCCTGGCTCGATGTCTGCACTCGCATGGCACTTGCAGGGGGCTGGCCTATAGCGCACCGGGCTATGAACGCCCACTGGAGACACCGTGCGCTTAACCGCATAACATGGTGCCTGACCAGTACTGCGCTGCCTCCAGTAAGCACGGGGAGTTGGCTCAGGTCTACCGCCTGACTCCGCCAATCTCCCCGTGTGCCCCCCCCCCCAAAAAATTTGGGGGCTGCCTCCCGTGTCCGTCGCTCTCCCTCGGCAGGTTGTTGCAGTGGTCAACATAGAACGCCCACCCAATGTAACACCCTGGCCTAACCAAAATAAAGAACAAAAACCCCTCTCTATGGCCAGGGCGTTACAATAATTCACTTTCATGTCATTATGTGTTAGGACAGCCTGTGGGTTCTAAAATTTTGTGAAATACAGTATAAAGGAAATTTAAATATAAATTAAATGTAATATTATGTACACTGAACAAAAGTATAACTGCAACATGAAACAATTTCAGAATTTACAGTTACAGTTATATATAAAAACGATGGACAAGCAGCATTAGATGAGATTGTCATTGTGAATGGGGGCAGGGATGGAAGTGTGGGGAGGGGGGTTGGGGTGTTGGGGGGTGGGCCAGAGGGGAGAGTAAGGTGCAGATGAGGGGGAGCGGTGGCACACGAGGATGTGGGACAGGGGGGACAGAGGCTGCTGCCATATTTCTTCATGAGGGAGGAAGACAGTGACACAGCAGCAGCTTTATGAATGGCCTGTCACAGGAAATGAGGACGGATAGTTCCTGTGTTCCGCGGCAGGAGAACCCTTCAAGCATCAACGGGGCAGAAGCTCACTAAGAGGAGGACTTCAAACCCGGCTAACTGCTAACACTATTTGACCGCTCCTCCTTCCTCTCGGTGCTCACTGGTATAGTGTGACCAGATGGGTTGGAGAATTTGAGAATGCAAGCTTATGTTAGCCTGCTGAGCTAAAGTCAAGGCATTCATGCAGGGAGCTATGTGTCCCTCATCACAATTTGTATCCTCTCTCTCTCTCTCCTGCTTCTTTTCCCTCTTTCTTTTCCTCTCTCTCTCCCATAATTACTAACGAAGTAATCTGAACGACACATCCCAGTCTATGTATCTCTTTCTCCTTGAATCCTCCCTCCATCCCTCACTCTCTCTAGCATCATTTGTGACTGTCTCATGTTGAGAGTTGAGGGGAGTTTAATGTGAACTACGTCTCCCAGGGGCCTACTCCTTTACTTCCTGCTGGAGGAATAAGTTGCCTATTGATTAGTTATCAGGATCTAAATTGGGCTGTGATCTCCCTTGCCCTCACACAGACCTAGATATATGACACACACACACACACACTGTGTGGGAACACACACACACTCAATCTACCCAGATATATGACACTCCCGAGAGCCAGAGAGAAAGAGAGAGGGAGGAGGGGGAGAGGGGAGAGGGGAGAAAGAGGAGGGGGAGGAGGGGGAGAGGGGAGAGGGGAGAAAGAGGAGGGGGAGAGGTTGAGTGATCGGAGCTGACACAAATCTGGCAATACTCTACTCAACCAAATGTCTTCCTCAAGATGTCAATGACAACTTCAGCCCCTTTCTTTCTTTCTCGCTCTCTCTCTCTCTTATTCAATCTCTCAAATGATATGGCCAGAAAGAGGTCCAGCCGGATTTGATGCAAAGCGGAAATTACAGATGTAGGATCTTAATTTGATCACTCTTTAGATGATGAGAATTTTCCTGCACAGAAGGAAATGCTTTGCCCTAACGAAAAATTTACCAACCCCTACAAAATGTCCATTAATTATAATACACATAATAATTCACATTTCCTGTTGCTGCAAGATTATTTTCCTGTTATAGCAAACTGGCTTAAATTAAGATCCTACATCTGTATGATCACCTATTTCTGGTCATTTTCTCCCTCCAAATAAACTCTTGCCATTCTAATAACACTTTTTAAATGAGAACGACGCTGCAGCTTACAGAGAGAGAACTTATCTGAGCTGAGTAAGCTCACTGTTAGCACTGGGATAATTCCCTGGGAGGGATTTCAATACAAAGTGAGGTGCTGAAAGCGGAGAAGCAACAGGAAGGGTGTGTGTGCTGCTGTGTGGGAACATCCAAATCTACAGTGAGCAAAGAGCTATGACTAACCCTGGCAAAGACTGTTCGCCTGTTTTAGGGAGAACTTAAAGGAACTTTCCTCTCCCCTCCATCTCTTTCTCTCTGACTATCACTAGCTCTCACCCTCTCTCCATCTCTCTTCTGGGGAAGACTGAATCTCTCAGTCTGCATGTCCTAAATGGATCTTGTCTTATTTAGCAGTATCAACCCCTCTCCTCTCTCCTGCAACTCTTCCCCAGAAATTAAGACAGTTTCCACTTTCTGAGCAAACACATACACACATGCACACACACCCGCTGAACACACACACACTTTGCATGGCTCCCCAGACAGAAACTACATGCCCAACTCTCAATTTAGCAGCCAGATTAACGCCTTTTACAATCCCTCCCTCTGCGCTCTCGCTCCCTCTTTCTCTCTCAAAACCACATCTGACTGACATCTCATTTTTACGGTCAAAATTGCCATCATCAAACGTCCACTTGTTACATCCGCTCTGTTCATCATTCAGCCTTCACTCATTCCCCTGTCCACCACAGTCCACCCCTCCTCTCCTATTTCCTCCTCATCCCTTCTTTCTCCCGGAGGACAGTTGTGAGCACACACACACATACTTCATCCTAATTACTTACACCCTACATTGTCTTGTCCTCTACACTTCAACTATCTGATGATTTGAATGATTGATTTTGATAGATTTTATTATTACAGTGTTATGCACCTTCAGGATGCCCAGCCAACATGGGGTTATAAAACACTGTATTTGCTGTAGATAAATACAATAATAACGTCTATATATGCACTCATACATACACTGCATTCAGAAAGTATTCAGACCCCTTGACGTTTTCCACATTTTGTTACGTAACAGCCTTATTCTTAAATGGATTAAATGCATTTTTTTCCTCATCAATCTACACACAATGCCCTTAACGATAAAAAGAAAACTGGTTTTTATACATTTTTGCAAATGTATAAAAAATGTAAACAGAAATACCTTATTTACATAAGTATTCAGACTCTTTGCTATGAGACTCGAAATTGAGCTCAGGTGCATCCTGCTTCCATTGATCATCCTTGAGATGTTTCTACAACTTGATTGGAGTCCACCTGTGGTAAATTCAATTGATTGGACATGATTTGGAAAGGTGCACTACTGTCTATATAAGGTCCCACAGTTGACAGTGCTTGTCAAAGCAAAAACCAAGCCATGAGGTCGAAGGAATTGTCCGTAGAGCTCCGAGACAGGATTGTGTCGAGGCACAGGTTCTGGGGAAGGGTACCGAAACATTTCTGCAGCATTGAAGGTCCTCAAGAACACAGTGGCCTCCATCATTCTTAAATGGAAGAAGTTCGGAACCACCAAGACTCTTCCTAGAGCTGGCTGCCCGGCCAAACTGAGCAATCAGGGGAGAAGGGCCTTGGTCAGGGAGGTGACTAAGAATGAGATGGTCACTCTGACATACGTAGGTCCAGGGTTCCTCTGTGGAGATGGGAGACCCTTCCAGAAGGACAACCATCTCTGCAGCACTCCACCAATCGGGCCTTTATGGTAGAGTGGCCAGACGGAAGCCACTCCTCAATAAAAGGCACATGACAGCTCGCTTGGAGTTTGTCAAAAGGCACCTAAAGACTCTCAGACCAGGAGAAACAAGATTCTCTGGTCTGATGAAACCAAGATTGAACTCTTTGACCTGAATGCCAAGCTGAAATCTGGAAGAAACCTGCAGGGTAGCCTAGTGGTTAGAGTGTTTGGCTAGTAACTGAAAGGTTGCAAGTTCAAATCCCCGAGCTGACAAGGTACAAATCTGTCGTTCTGCTCCCTGAACAAGGCAGTTAACCCACTGTTCCTAGGCTGTCATTGAAAATAAGAATTTGTTATTAAATGACTTGCCTAGTTAAATAAATAAAATAAAAATCCCTATGATGAATTATGGTGGTGAAGGCATCATGCTGTGAGGATGTTTCGCAGCAGGGACTGGGAGAATAGTTGGGATTGAGGGAAAGATGAATGGAGCAAAGTACAGAGAGAACCTTGATGAAAACCTGCTCCAAAGCTCTCAGGACCTCAGACTGGGGCAAAGGTTCACCTTCCAACAGGACAACAACCCCAAGCACACAGCCAAGACAATGCAGGAGTGGCTTCAAGACAAGTCTCTGAATGTACTTGAATGGCCCAGCCAGAGCCCGGATTTGAACCCAATCGAACATCTCTGGAGAGACATGAAAATATCTGTACAGTGACGCTCCCCATCCAACCTGACAGAGCTTTAAAGGATCTGCTGAGAAGAATGGGAGAAACTCCCCAAATACAGGTGTGTCATAACCAAGAAGACTCGAGGCTGTAATCGCTGCCAAAGATGCTTCAACAAAGTACTGAGTAAAGGGTCTGAATACTTATGCAAACATTTCTAAAAACCTGTTTTTGCTTTGGCATTATGGGGTATTGTGTGTAGATTGATGAGGGGAAAAAAACGATTTAATACATTTTTCAATAAGGCTGTAACGTAACAAAATGTTGAAAAAGTCAAGGGGTCTGAATACATTCTGAATGCACTGTATATATAAACATATGTTCATACGACAGTGAAAAACAATTGAGAGAAAAAAATTATAATAATTCAATTAACTTATCTTGTTGTATCTTCCACGCTTGGGAGATCAGATTTACAACCAGGAATACTTATTTCCTAAATATCCATTCAAGTTTTTCTTCAGCTCTAATCCAGAATCGTTCCTGATTCACTTTGCAACACTTTATCAAACAGAATCGCTCTCAAATCATCATTTAAAGTACAATAAAATACCTCCCTTAAATCACAGACGTTACATGGTCGCTCTTCTTCATCTATGGCATTGAACCACCTACTTTAATTGCCAGAGGCAGTATCCCGGTTCTCAACTGGGCACACAAGGACCTATGGTTTCTGGTTAGGTGGGAGGTGAC
The DNA here is from genome assembly GCF_901001165.1 of Salmo trutta. Lineage (NCBI taxonomy): Eukaryota > Metazoa > Chordata > Actinopteri > Salmoniformes > Salmonidae > Salmo > Salmo trutta. The sequence continues at coordinate 33,222,111 of NC_042963.1, forward strand.
ATAAGGTTCTGGATCATAGCTGTTTATGATCTTGTTGTTAGTTCAGAGTTTTGGTTTTAGCCATATGTCAGTTGACCACTTGTCTTTGTAGCGTAGGGTTAACTTGTGTTTGATCATATTGACATTGCATACTAACTTGTTTCCAAATATACAGTGGGGAAAACAAGTATTTGATACACTGCCAATTTTGCAGGTTTTCCTACTTACAAAGCATGTAGAGGTCTGTAATTTTTATCATAGGTACACTTCAACTGTGAGAGACGGAATCTAAAAAATCCAGAAAATCACATTGTATGATTTTTAAGTAATTAATTTGCATTTTATTGCATGATTTTATTGTATTTGATACTGTCACGTCCTGACCAGTATAAGGGTTATTTGTTATTGTAGTTTGGTCAGGACGTGGCAGAGGGTATTTTGTTTATGTGGTTCGGGGTGGTGATTTATGTAGTAGGGTGTTTGATTTATTATTTCTGGGTTTTTGGGGTTATGTTCTATGTTTGTATTTCTATGTGGTCTCTAGTCTTTTGTATTTCTATGTCTAGTTTATTGGGGTTGGACTCTCAATTGGAGGCAGGTGTTTTCTAGTTGCCTCTGATTGAGAGTCCTATATATGGGTATGTGTTTGGTTAAGTGTTTGTGGGAGATTGTTTCTTGTTTTGCATGTGTGAGCCTGACAAGACTGTTTTGTTGTTCGTGCGTTCTTTGTTTGTTATTTTGGTGTTCTCTTGATTTAAAATAAATACAAGATGAGCATCCACATTCCTGCTGCGCTTTGGTCCTCTATTCCCGACGACAACCGTTACAGATACATCAGAAAAGCAGAACTTAATATTTGGTACAGAAACCTTTGTTTGCAATTACAGAGATCGTACGTTTCCTGTAGTTCTTGACCAGGTTTGCACACACTGCAGCAGGGATTTTGGCCCACTCCTCCATACAGACCTTCTCCAGATCCTTCAGGTTTCGGGGCTGTCGCTGGGCAATACGGACTTTCAGCTCCCTCCAAAGATTTTCTATTGGGTTCAGGTCTGGAGACTGGCTAGGCCACTCCAGGACCTTGAGATGCTTCTTACGGAGCCACTCCTTAGTTGCCCTGGCTGTGTGTTTCAGGTCGTTGTCATGCTGGAAGACCCAGCCACGACCCATCTTCAATGCTCTTACTAAGGGAAGGAGGTTGTTGGCCAAGATCTCGCGATACATGGCCCCATCCATCCTCCCCTCAATACGGTGCAGTCGTCCTGTCCCCTTTGCAGAAAAGCATCCCCAAAGAATGATGTTTCCACCTCCATGCTTCACGGTTGTGATGGTGTTCTTGGGGTTGTACTCATCCTTCTTCTTCCTCCAAACACGGCGAGTGGAGTTTCGACCAAAAAGCTCTATTTTTGTCTCATCAGACCACATGACCTTCTCCCATTCCTCCTCTGGATCATCCAGATGGTCATTGGCAAACTTCAGATGGGCCTGGACATGCGCTGGCTTGAGCAGGGGGACCTTGCGTGCGCTGCAGGATTTTAATCCATGACGGTGTAGTGTTACTAATGGTTTTCTTTGAGACTGTGGTCCCAGCTCTCTTCAGGTCATTGACCAGGTCCTGCCGTGTAGTTCTGGGCTGATACCTCACCTTCCTCATGATCATTGATGCCCCACGAGGTGAGATCTTGCATGGAGCCCCAGACCAAGGGTGATTGACCGTCATCTTGAACTTCTTCCATTTTCTAATAATTGCGCCAACAGTTGTTGCCTTCTCACCAAGCTGCTTGCCTATTGTCCTGTAGCCCATCCCAGCCTTGTGCAGGTCTACAATTTTATCCCTGATGTCCTTACACAGCTCTCTGGTCTTGGCCATTGTGGAAAGGTTGGAGTCTGTTTGATTGAGTGTGTGGACAGGTGTCTTTTATACAGGTAACGAGTTCAAACAGGTGCAGTTAATACAGGTAATGAGTGGAGAACAGGAGGGCTTCTTAAAGAAAAAACAGGTCTGTGAGAGCCGGAATTCTTACTGGTTGGTAGGTGATCAAATACTTATGTCATGCAATAAAATGCAAATTAATTACTTAAAAATCATACAATGTGATTTTCTGGAGTTTTTAGATTCCGTCTCTTACAGTTGAAGTTTACCTATGATAAAAATTACAGACCTCTACATGCTTTGTAAGTAGGAAAACCTGCAAAATCGGCAGTGTATCAAATACTTGTTCTCCCCACTGTATGTTGTAGATCAGCTTCCTGAAATATAACACTGAGTTCCTTTGTCCAAGGGTAGCTGGGTTTTGGCCTCTTGGGCAGTAACGTCATGTTTTTAAACTACAAATTAATAAAATAATAATTTCTGCTATTGAGCGAGAGTAGTGCCTCTCTGTGTTGATGGATGGTTGTAAGGCCAGGCCTCGTGTGGGTTGTATTCTCTCTATCTGATAGAGTGGAGAGTGAAACAGAGAAATCTGAGTTTAGTGAGTATGGTCTTTCACACACACCTCCGCCCACAGAGCTATGGGGGGATGATGCTCCTATAGGAAGAACTGATGAGGGAATTATCAGGTAGGAGAATAATTAATATGAACATTCATCAGCAAACCGCTTTAATCAAACTGTGTGTGGAGGTGTTTGTTTTCCCATTATTCTGTTAATATAGGTAAGGTCCTCTCCTCGCTCTCTATCTAGAGAAGACAGCATAACCAGTAGTGGAGAGAGTTGGCCTGGGCACAGACATGGTTAGTAAACTGTTACTTGTGAGAAGAAAGGAGAATATTCACATACTGATGCATATACTCAACCAAATAGGATATCCGTTAAACAGGAGCAGAGTGGTCTGTACTGTGCTGTACTCACAAAGGCCGATTGTGTGTGTTTGGCCCAGTGAAAATCACCAGTGTTCATGCAGCGTAGAGTCAGATAAATATAGAGAAAGAGAGAGAAAGAGGGGGAATGAGTACTTTACCATCATTTGGCGTGCCCCGCACATTCAGTGCAGATGGTGCAGAGTGCAGACATAGCTCATAAGATTAGGGTTAAGTTTAGGCATTATCTCCAAAATCTTCAAGGCCATGTTTCACTTTAAAAACCCCAAAACAATAATGAGCAGTGCATATACAGTGACAAGAAAAAGTATGTGAACCCTTTGGAATTACCTGGATTTCTACATAAACTGGTCATAAAATTTGATCTGATCTTCACCTAATCACAACAATAGACAAACACAATCTACTTAAATTAATAACTTTTTCTTGTCTATATTGAATACATCATTTAAACATTCACAGTGTAGGCTGGAAAAGTTATGTGAACCCCTAGGCTAATGACTTCTCCTAAAGCTAATTGGAATCAAGAGTCGGCTAACCTGGAGTCCAATCAATGAGACGAGATTGGAGATGTTGGTCAGAGCTACCCTGCCCTATAAAAAATACTCGCAAAATTTGAGTTTGCTATTCACAAGAAGCATTGCCTGATGTGAACCATGCCTCGAAAAAAAGAGATCTCAGAAGACCTAAGATTAAGAATTGTTTACATGCATAAAGCTGGAAAGGGTTACAAAAGTATCTCTAAAAGCCTTGATGTTCATCAGTCCATGGTAAGACAAATTGTCTATACAGTTAGAAAGTTCAGCATTGTTGCTACTCTCCCTAGGAGTGGCCGTCCTGCAAAGATGCCTGCAAGAGCACAGTGCAGAATGCTCAATGTGGTTAAGAAGAATCCTACAGTGTCAGCTGAAGACTTACAGAAATCTCTGGAACATGCTAATATCTATGTTGACGAGTCTACGAGTCTACGATACATAAAACACTAACAAGAATGGTGTTCATGGGAGGACACCACAGAAGAAGCCACTGCTGTCCAAAAAAAACAATTCTGCAAAACTGTAGTTCACAAAAGAGAACCTGAATGTTTCACAGAGCTACTGGCAAAATATTCTGTGTACAGATGAAACTAAAGTTCAGATGTTTGGAAGGAACACACGATACTATGTGTGGAGAAAAAAAAAGACACAGCACACCAGCATAAAAACCTCATTCCAACTGTAAAGTATGGTGGAGGGAGCATCATGGTTTGGGGCTGCTTTGCTGATGATGGAAAAATGTATTCCCAAGTTTATCAAGGCATTTTGCAGGAGAATGTAAGGCTATCTGTCCGCCAATGGAAGCTCAACAGAAGTTGGGTGATGCAACAGGACAATGACTCAAAACACAGAAGTAAATCAACAACAGAAGGGCTTCAACAGAAGACAATACGCCTTCTGGAGTGGCCCAGTCAGAGTCCTGACCTCAACCCAATTTGAGATGCTGTGGCATGACCTATAGAGTGGTTCACACCAGACATCCCAATAATATTTCTGGACTGAAACAGTTTTGTAAAGAGGAATGGTCAGCCGAGGATGGCTAAAGTTAGTTAAGTTACCGAGTGAGTGTATTTGATAACTGCCTGAGTTTTACACTTAGCTCATTAGCTAGATAATTAACTAACTGCAATTATCATAAACAATTATTATTGTCACGTTCATTTGTAGAAACGGACCAAGGCACAGCATATGTTGAGTTCCACATCATTTATTAATAGTGAAACTTAAGCAAAGACAAAACAAACAATAAATGAATAAACGAACCGTGACTACAGAGATGCTACATGCACTAACTCAAAACAATATCCCATAACCCACAGGTGGAAAAAATTCTACTTATGTAACGGCCGTCGTTGAAGAGAGTAGACCAAGGCGCAGCGTGGTTAGTGCTCATCATTAATTTATTGAAGATAGAACACTTTAAACAAAAAAACAAGAAACCGACAGCCAAACAGTTATGTCAGGAGCAAAACACTTAACAGAAATTAACTACCCACAAACCTCAAAGGAAAACAGGCTGCCTAAGTATGACTCCCAATCAGCGACAACGATGTACAGCTGTCCCTGATTGAGAGCCATACCAGGCCAAAACAAAGAAATACAAAGCATAGAAAAAAGGACATAGAATGCCCACCCAAATCACACCCTGACCAAACCTAAATAGAGACATAAAAAAGGCTCTCTCAGGTCAGGGCGTGACAACTTAAGTATGATCCCCAATTAGAGACAACAATAGCCAGCTGCCTCTAATTGGGAATCATACCAAACACCCAAACATAGAAAAACTAAACTAGAACCCCACATAGAAAATAATAACTAGAAAAAAAACCCGGTCACGCCCTGACCTACTCTACCATAGAAAATAAGAGCTCTCTATGGTCAGCGGATCCGCTCATCCCGCAGATCCGCCAGCATCGGTGGCGGCTCTGGTGCGGGACGAAGAACCCGCTCATCCCGCAGATCCATCAGCATCAGGGGCGGCTCTGGTGCGGGACGAAGAACCCGCTCATCCCACGGATCCGCCAGCTTTGGTGGCAGCTCTGGTGCGGGCCGAAGAACCCGCTCATCCTGCGGGTCCAGCCATGGACCCAGGCTGAACACTGTGCCTGGACTGGGCACCAACGCAGAAGAAGACTCTGGCCTTGAAGCTGGAGGTCCCGAACCGTTGACCATCTCAGGAGGTTCCGGACCGTGGGCCATCTCAGGAGGTTCCTGACCGTGGACCGTCTCAGGAGGTTCCGGACCATGGGCCATCTCTTGAGGTTCCGGACCGTGGGCCGACTCAGGAGGTTCCGGACCGTGGACCGTCTCAGGAGGTTCCGGACTGTGGACCGTCTCAGGAGGTTCCGGACTGTGGACCGTCTCAGGAGGTTCCAGACTGTGGACCGTCGTTGGAGGTTCCGGACTGTGGACCGTCGTTGGAGGTTCCGGACTGTGGACCGTCGTTGGAGGTTCTGGACTGGGAACAGTCGCCGGAAGCTCTGGACTGGGAACTGTCGCCGGAAGCTCTGGACTGGGAACTGTCACCGGAAGCTCTGGACTGAGAACTGTCGCCGGACGCTCTGGACTGAGAACTGTCGCCGGACGCTCTGGATTGGGAACTGTCGCCAGAAGCTTGGTGCGTGGGGCCGGCACTGGTGGTACCGGGCTGGTGACACGCACCTCAGGGCGAGTGCGAGGAGCAGGCACAGGACGTGCTGGACTGGGGAAGCGCACTGGAGGCTTGATGCGTGGGGCCAGTACAGGTGGCACCGGACTAGTGACACGCACATCAGGGCGAGTGCGGGGAGGAGGCACAGGATGTACAGGACTGGGAAGGCGCACTGGAGGCCTGGTGCATGGAACTGGAACAGAACGCACTGGGCTATGAAGGCGCACTGGAGACCTGTTGCGTAGAACCGGTACAGGTGGCGCCAGACTGGTGACACGCACTTTAGGGCGAGTGCGGGGAGCAGGCACAGGACGTACCTGATTGGGAACACGCATTTCAGGGAGAGTGCGAGGAGCAGGCACACAATGTACCTGACTGGGAAGGCGCACTTGAGGGAGAGTGTGAGGAGCAGGCACAGGACGTACCGGACTGGGAACACGTACTTCAGGGAGAGTGCGAGGAACAGGCACATGACGTACCGGACTGGGGAGGCGCACTTGAGGCCAGAAGCGTGGAACCGGCACAGGTTGCACCAGGCTGCTAACCGGATCCTCTGGTCGGATGTTGAGCAGAACACACTTGCACAACATCTCTCTCATCTCACTCTCTCCCAACTTCGCCATTGCCTCCCTGACAGTCTCTGGCTCCTTCCTCTGCTCAGTCGCCAACTCCATGTGCCCCCCCCCCAAAAAAACTTGGGGTTGTCCTTGGGCTTTTTGTAGCCGCGAACCCTGTCGTCGTCGCTGTCGTCCATTATCTCCTTCCGATGTCCAGAAATCCTTCACCTGGTGAACACGCTGCTTGGTCCTGGTTTGATAGGATATTCTGTCACGTTCATTTGTAGAAACGGACCAAGGCGCAGCGCATGCTGAGTTCCACATAATTTATTAATAGTGAAACTTAAGCAAAGACAAAACAAACAATAAATGAATAAACGAACCGTGACTACAGAGATGCTACATGCACTAACTCAAAACAAAATCCCATAACCCACAGGTGGAAAAAAATGCTACTTAAGTATGATCCCCAATTAGAGACAACCATAGCCAGCTGCCTCTAATTGGGAATCATACCAAACACCCAAACATAGAAAAACTAAACTAGAACCCCACATAGAAAATAATAACTAGAAGAAAAAAAAACTGTCACGCCCTGACCTACTCTACAATAGAAAATAAGAGCTCTCTATGGTCAGGACGTGACAATTATCTAGCTAGCTACAGTAGCTAAATACTGTATCTGTCAGATGTAAAGAAAGCAGGATCATGGCATGTCAGAAACAATGCATGTTGGCTAGCTAGCTAATGCATACAGATGTAACTCAGAGGTGAAGTCTACTTTCAGAACTAAGCAATAGAGTAGAATTAATAGGGTTGTCATTTAGCTAGCTAGCTACCTAGGCTAATCACTCTATTTGAAGTAGTTTGGCTGCAAAATTAGCTCGGCCTCACAGGCTGCATCTGGCTAAGCTAGCAGCTAACTAAGGAGTCAATTAAGGAGTATGTTGTTGTCATAATGGAATAAGTTGTGATTGGAATTGTTTGTGAAATTATACGTGGTGCCATAATATAATAGTTTAGCTATGAATTCACATGGATGCCATGTAATTTGTCTTAAAATGTTGTGCATATTTTTTTATCAGCTCTATTGGGTTTCCACTAGTCGCCACAGTGACAAAGTCAAAATTGGCCAAATCTTACAAATTTATGAAAACAAACTTTTGCTTTTTGGTCTTAATTTAAGGTTAGGTATAAGGTTATCAGTGTGGTTAGTTTAGGCTTTGGTTTGAGGAGTATTTCTGTCTGTAATAAAGCCCTTTTGTGGGGAAAAACTCATTCTGATTGGCTGGGCCTGACTCCCCAGTGGGTCGGGCCTGGCTCCCCAGTGTGTCAGCCTGGCTCCCAAGTGGGTGGGCCTATGACCTCCCAGTCCCACCCATGGCTGTGCCCCTGCCCTGTCATGGAAAATCCATAGATTAGGGCCAAATTTATTTATTTAAATTGACTGATTTCCTTATATGAACTGTAACTCAGCAAAATCTTAGAAATTGTTGCATGTTGCATTTATATTCTTGTTCAGTACAAATATGACAGGATTTGATTAGAGCTTTGATCAGTATGAAAATTCTAACCTGAAGCTACTTGAGCCTGATGAGCCATCTATTAAATTTGAATCTTTACAATTGAAATACAAGGTGACCCCCGAAAGCCAGGTGGAGATGGGTAAATTAGACGCGCATTCAGTCTTTATATTACTGTAGCATAGGCTATGCTGCAGCAAATGTAGGCCTACCTGTCACAAGAAAAAAAGTTGATAGGTCTACATGCATTGTAAATTGCACTCCTAACTCAAATCAAGATTTTATTGGTGTTTAGCAGATGTTATTGCGGGTGTAGCGAAATGCTTGTGCTTCTAGTTCCGACAATATCTAACAAGTAATATCTAACAATTTCACAACATATAACCAATACACACAAATCTAATTAAAGAATGGAATTAAGAATATATAAATATATGGACAAACATTGTCAGAGAGGCATACACTAAAATACAGTAGAATAATATAGAATACAGTGTATACAGTGCCTTGCAAAAGTATTCACACCCCCTGGCGTTTTTCTATTTTGTTGCATTACAACCTCTAATTTAAATGGATTTTTATTTGGATTTCATGTAATGGACATACACAAAATAGTCCAAATTGGTGAAGTGAAATGAAAAAAATTACTTATTTAAAAAAATTCTAATAAATAAAAAACTGAAATGTGGTGCGTGCATATGTATTCACCCCTTTGCTATGAAGCCCCTAAATAAGATCTGGTGCAACCAATTACCTTCAGAAGTCACATAATTAGTTAAATAAAGTCCACCTGTGTGCAATCTAAGTGTCACATGATCTGTCACATGATCTCAGTATATATTCACCTGTTCTGAAAGGCCCCAGAGTCAGCAACACCACTAAGCAAGCAGCACTATGAAGACCAAGGAGCGCTACAAACAGGTCAGTTACAAAGTTGTGAAGAAGTACAGATCAGGGTTGGGTTATAAAAAAATATCAGAAACTTTGAACATCTCACGGAGCACCATTAAATCCATTATTAAAAAATGGAAAGAATATGGCACCACAACAAACCTGCCAACAGAGGGCCGCCCACCAAAACTCACAGACCAGGCAAGGAGGGCATTAATCAGAGGCAACAAAGAGACCAAAGATAACCCTGAAGGAGCTGCAAAGCTCCACAGCGGAGATTGGAGTATCTGTCCATAGGACCACTCTAAGCTGTACACTCCACATAGCTGGGCTTTACGGAAGAGTGGCCAGAAAAAAATAAGCAAACACGTTTGTTGTTCACCAAAAGGCATGTGGGAGACTCCCCAAACATATGGAAGAAGGTACTCTGGTCAGATGAGACTAAAATGTAACTTTTTGGCCATCAAGGAAAACGCTATGTCTGGCGCAAACCCAACACCTCTCATCACCCTGAGAACACCATCCCCACAGTGAAGCATGGTTGTGGCAGCATCATGCTGTGGGGATGTTTTTCATCGGCAGGGACTGGGAAACTGGTCAGATTTCAAGGAATGATGGATGGTGCTAAATACAGGTAAATTCTTGAGGGGAAACCTGTTTCAGCCTTCCAGAGATTTGAGACTGGGATGGAGGTTCACCTTCCAACAGAACCATGACCCTAAGCATACTGCTAAAACAACACTTGACTGGTTTAAGGGGAAATATTTAAATGTCTTGGAATGGCCTAGTCAAAGCCTAGACCTCAATCCAATTGAGAATCTGTGGTATGACTTAAAGATTGCTGTACACCAGCAGAACCCATCCAACTTGAAGAACGGGCAAAAATCCAAGTGGCTAGATGTGCCAAGCTTATAGAGACATACCCCAAGAGACTTGCAGCTGTAATGGCTGCAAAAGGTGGCTCTACAAAGTATTGACTTTGGGGGGGTGAATAGTTATGCACGCTCAAGTTTTCAGGTTTTTGTCTTATTTATTGTTTGTTTCATCAATATAAATATTTTGCATCTTGAAAGTGGTAGGCATGTTGTGTAAATCAAATGATACAAACCCCCCAAAAATCCATTTTAATTCCAGGTTGTAAGGCAACAAAATAGGAAAAATGCCAAGGGTGGTGAGTACTTTTGCAAGCCACTGTACATATGAGATGGGCTGTCTGTCCCCACCCTGAGCATTGATGCAGAGGCCGTAGAGAAGCCAGATTTAGACATCGCATATAATATAACAGTTCCATTTCACGGCATGCTGTTCATATAAATAATTTATTATAATTTACCAGTTTCTCGCAGTTATTTATCCCTGGAAAAGAGAGTGGTTTTGGGCAGTAAATCTCGGTAACCAGGTTCCCGCCATTCAAACCCAGAGGAAAATGGAGCACTCCGTGCCAGTAAGTCATATGGTTTTTTCCTTTACATTGTATTATACCATTTCAAGAGCCAACACTACAATCATATAAGAAGTGAAGAAGCCCTATGCACCATACAAATGTCTACCTCTAGAGTAACTCCCTGTCAGAGAGACTGTCATTAGAGGGTTAGGCAGGAGACCCTGGGCCAGTGGTAGGTCAGGGATGAGGGCTCTCACTCACTACCTCTATCCATCTCTCTCCAGCTGCTACAGAGACAGACTGGTCCAAGGACCTCCAGAGCCTTCTGACCAACTACCTGCGATCTCTCCAGAGCACAGAGAAGTAAGTTCCACTCATAATAGTATACTTGATGCTCTATGTAAACCTCCTTCACTGTGGCTGTCTGCTTGTGTGATACTGGCATATTATCCAGGGCCAATGGTTGGATTGGATTTATTGTACTCACTCCAACTCATGCTCTCTCCTCCCTGTACGTCTCCCAGACTTTGATCAAAACAAACATGTGTCCATCCCCCTTTCCTCATGTTGGTCTTAAATATGCAGACAAATACACTTAGAGCGTATGATTTAAAAGGTCTAAAATCAATGCAAGTCTCATGTCCAGAGTGAATACATGTGTATTAATGTATATCATACAGGTGTCTCAACTAAAGAATAGGACAAAGTGAATATAAGTCGATGCTTGCGTCCATAGCAGTTTGTATTAATTTGAGTGGTTACATACAATACATGTTGACAGAGAGAATGTTGCTGTACTCCCAGGTAAGGCCCTTGCTTCCGGAACCACTGAAGACCCCAGTATTCAGTCAGGAAGCTAGAAGATGTGTGTCACCATCCAAGCCCATGTCACAACTTGCAGTGGCCTGATAGGGGGACGACAAATACAGTATGTACCTTTCACCAAAGCCATGTTCACTACACATGTTGCTGAACAATTCAACCATTTTGTTAGTGTCATTGATATTGTAGTGTAGGTACACGTTTGAATGTCTCTCAGCCTATCACACAGTGTTATTCAGATTAGTTGATGTATGTGATGATGCTAAGGGAGAGTTTTTGGAGAAGTGCTTGTGTGCTTCGGGTTAGTGCTGGGGTCAACTGTGTTCATCCAAATAAATGACAACTTGATTATTTTATAGGAAATTATCAGCCTAAACTGTTTATGCTAGTCAACAAACTACATGTGAGTTTTTGTGGCCTTACAGGCTCTTTACAATATGGAAATTCGCATACAAATATTCAGTTCATAAGTATTGACTGTAATACCTCTAGGGTCCTGTGGTGAAAGACTGCTGTGCAATAGCTTTCTTCCCGGGCCTTTATTCACAAAGCGTCTTCAGAGTAGGATTAGTGATCTAGGACCAACTCCCCCTTGTCAATGTAATCATTCATTGTTATATAAAAGGCAAAACTGATCCTAAAATCAGTACTCATACTCTAAGATGCTTTGTGAATATGGGCCCTGGTCTGTCTGCATGCTGCTTTCTAATGATCAAACTCCGTCTTCATCTGAAATGCAACACCAAAAACATAAATAAGAACTAGCCTAGTCAGTAAGTTAGTTACCTTATGAAACACTAATGTAGATGTGCACAAGCCTATTCAGCCAAATTATACAAAAACAACAGCCTATTTGCAGTGAAATCCAGAGGGGTGTTTTTCTTGCCAACTTTTTCAGTCACCAGCGCATCAATAAACAGGCAGGGGAACGAAGTAGTTTGACAAAAAGTGTTCACAGTAGTCAGTATCATACCTAGCAAATATATATAGTTGTTATTTTCTAGAAGCCTAGCTACAGTCCACTTAGCTAGCTATGGTGGTGAACTCAGACTGATGGTGGGAGTTAGGTAACGTTAGCTACATTTCCCCCAACAGTTTAAATCTAGCTAGTGGGATTTTTAACAACTTTATCAATCAGATGGATAGCTTAGCAAATATAGCTATTTGTTTCCCCTCACATCTAAAGCTGCCTGATACAGCTTGACAGCTTCAGAGTCTTCACCTGAATGAATGTCACAGGCAAAATCACATGCTGCGTCATGCACTTGAGGGGGTGTTGCTTACATGCGCATTTGTTTCTTTAGCAGCCCCCCCCCCAACAATAGTATTTATTTTGTATTGCCATCTACAAGGGGTGTATATTCTATTTATATTGGCAACTTTTACTTGCAACATGGCCTTTAAGGTTAGGCATGAACTGTGAATGGTTAAGGTAAGGGTTAGGATAGGGTTAAAACAAAAACAACTTTCTATGGCTGGATTTGAATTTGCAAACTTTGGAATCAGAGGCAGATGCTTACACCCAGGACCCAGCTATATCCCAGTCCACAATATCCTAGTAACACCTAGGGGAGAGAAATGGCTGCTTCCATTATGGCACTTTGTTTCCGTGGAGTGGAAGCTTATTATCTTGATATGCATTATTTTATTCCCTTCATAAAACACTGATGGAGAAAAGCGTGTTACCTATTCTTTGTGCTCCATCTTGGAATAGCTATTCACAGCTCCCTCATTCCATTACAGAAGATATAACACTAAGTTAAAACCCCACAAAACACTTAATTCTCTTCACTGCTAATTAAATGATTGTCTGAAATCTGATAAAGCCCATTGGAACAGAGGTTTGGTCCTTCCCCATTAGGAGAGAGACTAGGATTTAACAGATGGCATTAAATTGGGATTCTTACAGTGCATTTGGAAAGCATTCAGACCCCTTCACTTTTCCACATTTTGTTACGTTACAACCTTATTCTAAAATTGATTAAATCAGTCTATAATGACAAAGCAAAAACGGATTTTATTTTTGCAAATGTATTAAAACTTCTTCAGCCTACCATCCCGTTAGCGGGATCATTTTCCAGCGAAAACTCCTAGCGACATTAGCATAACGAAATTCAATATATATTTTTTTTCAAATATAGGGCTGTCTCATATCGTTTTATAGATACACCTCTCTTGAATCGACCCTCGTTGTCCGATTTCAAAAAGGTTTTACAGGAAAAGCACAATATTAGATTATGTTAGAGGAGTACATTGTAAAAGTCGCATCATATGAATTTTCCGAGCAAGCACACCCATCACATATAACCAAAAAACAGCTAAATGCAGCACTAACCTTTTACAAACTTCATCAGATGACACACCTAGGACATCATGTTACACACAGCATGCAATCTTTTGTTCAATAAAGGTCATATTTCTATATAAAAACAGCATTTTACATCGGCACCTGAGGTTGACTAACTATTTTCCCATATAATGCGTCCCGGGAAACAGTGCTACAATTTTATAAATTACTATTCGAAAACGATTTTTTTAATATATATTGTCAATCTAAGATTTATAGATGAATATCTCTTGAAAACACCTGTCAAAACAGATTTTAAATTAACTTTACAGGGTAATCACACTTTGAGATCAAATGGGATGCGATACCCAGAAATTGAGCTCGAAAACCTAGCTCGGCGCCATCTTTGAACATTTGAGCAAGTAACATCTGATATTGTATAATATCGCCAATAATCCCTCACCTTTAGTTGTCTTCATCAGAAAACACTTCCCGATGTCCCAGGTCCATGACAAATGTATTTTCGGTCGAAAAAGTCCATGCTTTATGTTCCATTAGCTTCCTGTCGTTAGCGCGTCCTAAGGCTGTAATCAAATGTTGTTCCGTGCGCGGCACCTGTCTAACGCAAAATGACTGTTTACGGTTAGTTAGGTTCGTTCAAACATGTCAAACGTTGTATAAAATAATCGTCAGGGCCTGTTTCAACAAGAGAGCCAATCAGATTCGAGTGGGACGATGTCATTGTGTTTCAAAAGGCTTCCAAAGGTGGGGGCAGACACGGCCGCCGACGTCACAATGCTCATGGCCCTACTACTCTGACCAATTGCCACATCGTCTCTTTCACTGAGTTTCTACCGCAGAACCCTCAAAACACTTTGTAAAGACTGGGGACATCTAGTGGAAGCACTGGAAAGTGCTAAATTTTCATTTTTTTACGTTGTGATTTATAGGTAAGGCTGTGAAGTCGAGTCCACAATTCAGATTTCCACTTCCTGGTTCAATCGGTCTCGGGGTTTTGACTGCCATACGAGTTCTGTTATACTCACAGACACCATTCAAACAGTTTTAGAAAATTTAGGGTGTTTTCTATCCATATAAAATAAGTATATGCATGTCTTAGCTTCTGACTTTGATTAGTAGGCCGTTGAAAATGGGAACGATTTTTTTCCAAAATGCGCTGTGGCGCCCCCTATCCTAGGGTAAATCCAACAGGTTAACTAAAAAAACATAAGTATTCAGACCCTTTACTCAGTACTTCCTTGAAGCACCTTTGGCAGCGAATACAGCCTCGAGTCTTCTTGCGTATGACGCTTGTAACGATGTACACTGACAGTCGGGAAGCAAGTTCAGGGAGTGAATACATTTAATAAATAAATGAACAAAACAAGAAACACAAACAGCGCACCGACATGAAACAGCAACAATGACGACTGGGGAAGAAACCAAAGGGAGTGACATATAAAGGACAGGTAATCGAGGAGGTGATGGAGTCCAGGTGAGTGTCATTAAGCGCGTAATGCTGGTGACAGGTGTGCGCCCTAACGAGCAGCCTGGTGACCTAGAGGCCAGAGAGGGAGCACACGTGACAACGCTACATGCTTGACACACCTGTACTTTTAAGATGACGCCGAAGAGGATGGCTGATGTTTTACGTGCCTGTAACCAATTTTGTAACCTATTTTGTTAGTTTTTTTTGCGTTGTTTGTAACTTTTTTTAAACTTATTTTGTGCATAATGTTGCTGCTACTGTCTCTTTTGACCGAAAATAACTTCTGGACATCAGAACTGGGATTACTCTCCACGAACTAGAAAAAGCTTTTTCCTTTAACGAGTCCGATGAGAAAGATATACTGCTCTCCCAGGAACAAGCCCATATCCCCGTCATTTGCGTGAAGAAAAGACGGAGGAAAAGAGGACGCAGATCGGGCTGCCTTTTGAGAATCCGTAGGCTAGTGAGTAAACTCCCACTGCCATCAATTCTACTTGCTAACATGCAATCATTGGAAAATAAAATTGATGACCTATGATTACGATTATCCTATCAACAGGACATTAAGAACTGTAATATCTTATGTTTCACCGAGATGTGGCTGAACGACGACACAGATAATATAGTGCTGGAGGGATTTTCAATGCACTGGAAGAACAGAGAAGCTACGAGGGGTGAAGGTGTGTCTTTTTGTCAATAACAGCTGGTGCGCGATGTCTAATATTAAAGAAGTCTAGAGGTATTGCTCGCCTGAGGTAGAGTACCTTATGATAAGCTGTAGACCACACTATCTACCAAGAGAGTTCTCATCTATATTATTCGTAGCTGTCTATTTACCACCACAGATTGATGCTGGCACTAAGACCGCACTCAACCAACTATATAAGGCCATAAGCAAAGAAGAAAATGCTCACCCAGAAGCGGTGCTCCTAGTGGCTGGGGATTTTATTGCAGGAAAACTTAAATCAGTTTTACCAAATTTTTACCAGCATGTCACATGTGCAACCAGAGGAAAGAAAACTCTAGACCACCTTTACTCCACACACAGAGATGCATACAAAGCTCTCCCCCACCCTCCATCTGGCAAATCTGACCATAATTCTATCCTTCTGATTCCTGTTTACAAGCTAAAACTAAAGCAGGAAGTACCAGTGACTCGCTCAATACAGAAGTGGTCAGATGACGCGGATGCTACGCTACAGGACTGTTTTGCTAGCACAGACTGGAATATGTTCTGGGATTCATCCGATGGCATTGAGGAGTGTACCACCTCAGTCATCAGCTTCATCAAAAAGTGCATCGACTACATCGTCCCCACAGTGACCGTAAGTACATATCCCAACCAGAAGCAATGGATTACAGGCAACATCCGCATCGAGCTAAAGGCTAGAGCTGCCGCTTTCAAGGAGCGGGACACTAATCCGGATGCCTATAAGAAATCTAAAAGTTTGTAGAAATATGTCAAAATTTGTTTATAATCAATCCTCAGGTTGTTTTTGTCATAAATAATCGATCATATTTCAACCGGACAATAGCTTCGTCAATAGAAAAGGAAAAACAAGAAAGGCACGCTCCCGGTCACGCGCAGGACTCATGTCTGGAAATTTCCACTGTTCTCTCATTGAAAGTGGTGTTTCTCCCTCATGTTTAAGAGTAAAAGCCTGAAAAAATGCCTAAAGACTGGCCACATGTAGTGGAAGCCATAGGGATCGTGAACTAGGTCATAAGTCTTTGTATGGTGGATAGGTTTTCAATGGACAAACAGGCATTTCAAAATAATAGCACTTCCTGGATGGATTTTCCTCAGGTTTTCGCCTGCCATATCAGTTTTGTTATACTCACAGACATTATTTTAACAGTTTTGGAAAGTTTAGAGTGTTTTCTATCCAAATCTACCAATTATATGCATATCCTAGCTTCTGGACCTGAGTAGCAGACAGTTTACTTTGGGCATGCTTTTCATCCACAATTCCGAATGCTGCCCCCTACCCTAGTGAGGTTAAACAGGCCAATATTCACAAAGCCGCGTGGCCAGATGGATTACCAGGACGTGTACTCAAAGCATGTGTGGCTCAACTGGCAAGTGTCTTCATTGACATGTTCAACCTCTCCCTGACTGAGTCTGGAATACCTACATGTTTCAAGCAGACCACCATAGTCCCTGTGCCCAAGGAAGCAAAGGTAACCTGCCTAAATGATTACTGCCCCGTAGCACTCACGTCGGTAGCCATGAATTGCTTTGAAAGGCTGGTCATGGCTCACATCATCAGCATCCTCCGGGATAACCTAGACCCACTCCTATTCGCATTCCGCCCCAACAGGTCCACAGATGACGCAATCTCAATCGCACTCCACACTGCTCTTTCCCACCTGGACAAAAGGAACACTTATGTGAGAATGCTGTTCATTGACTACAGCTCAGTGTTCAACACCATAGTGCCCACCAAGCTCATCACTAAGTTAAGGACCCTGGGACTAAAGACCTATCTCTGCAACTGGATCCTGGACTTCCTGACGGGCCTACCCAGGTGGTAAGGGTACCACGACTGCATGGCCAAACACGACTCCAACACCATCATTAAGTTTGCTGATGACACAACAATGATAGGCCTAATCACCAACAATGATGAGACAGCCTATAGGGAGGAGGTCAGAGAACTGGCAGTGTGGTGCCAGGACAACAACCTCTCCATCAGTGTGAGCAAGACAACGGAGATGATTTTGGACTACAGGAAAAGGCTGGCCGAACAGGCCCCCATTACCATCAACGGGGCTGTAGTGGAGAGAGTTTCTTGGTGTCCACATCACCAATGATCTATCATGGTCCAAACACACCAAGACAGTCGTGAAGAGGGCACAAAAACAAAAAATTCCCCATTCAAGAGACTGAGAACATTTGGCATGTCTCCCCAGATCCTCAAAAAGTTCTACAGCTGCACCATCGAGAGCATCCTGACAGGTTGCATCACCTCCTGGTATGACAACTGCTCGGCATCTGACAGTAAGACGCTACAGAGGGTAGTATGTACGGCCCAGTACATCACTGGGGCCAAGCTTCCTGCAATCCAGGACCTATATAATAGGCGGTGTCAGAGGAAAGCCCATAAAATTGTCAGAGACTCCAGTCACCCAAGTCATAGACTGTTTTCTCTGCTACCGCATGGCAAGCAGTACCGGAGCGCCAAGTCTAGGACCAAAAGGCTCCTTAACAGCTTCTACCCCCAAGCCATAACTGAACAATTAATCAAATGGCCACCGGACTATTACATTGACCCCCCCCCCCCCCTCCATTTGTTTTGTACACTGCTGCTACTCTCTGTTTAGTATCTAAGCATAGTCACTTCACCCCTACCTACATGTACAAATGACCTCTAACCTGTACCCCTGCACACTGACTCAGTACCGGTACCCCTGTATATAGCCTTGTTATTGTTATTGTGTTACTTGTTATTGTTTTTTACTTTAGTTTATTTGGTAAATATGTTTTTAACACTTCCTGAACTGCACTGTTGGTTAAGGGCTTGTAAGTAAGCATTTCACGGTAAGGTCTACACTTGTTGTATTCGGCGCATGTGACAAATAAAGTTTGATTTGATTTGGGAAGTTTCTCACATTCTCTTCTGCAGATCTGCTCAAGCTCTGTCAGGTTGGATGGGGAGCGTCACTGCACAGCTTTTTTCAGGTCTCTCCAGAGATGTTCGATCGGGTTCAAGTCCGGGCTCTGGCTGGGCCACTCAAGGTCATTCAGAGACTTGTCCCAAAGCCACTCCTGCGCTGCCTTGGCTGGGGTCGTTGTCCTGTTGGAAGGTGAACCTTCACCCCAGTCTGAGGTCCTGAGCTCTCTGGAGCAGGTTTTCATCAAGGATCTCTCTGTACTTTGCTCCGTTCATTTTTCCATTGATCCTGACTAGTCTCCTAGCCCCTGGCACTGAAAAACATCCCCACAGCATGATGCTGCCACCACCATGCTTCACCGTATGGATGGTATTGACCAGGTAATGAGCATTGCATGGTTTCCATCAGATGTGACGCTTGGTATTCAGGCCAAAGAGTTCAATCTTGGTTTCATAAGACCAGAGAATCTTGTTTCTTATGGTCTGAGAGTCCTCAGTTTGACTGAGCGGCCAGGTCTAAGAAGAGTCTTGGTGGTTCCAAACTTCTTTCATTTAAGAATGATGGAGGCCATTGTGTTCTTGAGGACCTTCAATGCTGCAGAAAATGTTTGATACCCTTCACCAGATCTGTGCCTCGACACAATCCTGTCTTGGAGCTCAAAGGACAATATCTTCGACCTCATTTCTTGGTTCTTGCTCTGACATGCACTGTCAACTGTGGGACCTTATATAGACAGGTGTGTACCTTTCCAAATAATTTCCAATCAATGGAATTTACCACAGGCGGACTCCAATCAAGTTCTACACGCATCTCAAGAATGATCAATTTTACATTTACATTTTAGTCATTTAGCAGACGCTCTTATCCAGAGCAACTTACAGAAGTGAATGCATACATTTCATACATGGCCCCCCGTGGGAATCGAACCCACAACCCTGGCGTTGCAAACACCATGCGTTGCAAACACCATGCGTTGCAAACACCATGCTCTACCAACTGAGCTACAGGGAATCAATGGAAACAGGATGCACCTGATCTCAATTGTGAGTCTCATAGCAAAGGGATTGAATACTTATGTAAATAACAGAAATACCTTATCTAAAAACCTGTTTTCGCTTTGTCGTTATGGTAATGTGTGTAGATTGATGAGATGTATTTATTTTTTAATCAATTTTAGAATAAGGCTGTAATGTAACAAAATGTGGAAAAGTGAAGGGGTCTGAATACTTTCTGAATGCACTGTATTTGAAGCCTACTTATTATTGGGACTATAACAAGTAATTATGAAGCAGAAGCTCTGCAATGGTGGATTCCTTACGTTTAGTTAAACCCTAAATCAGCAGTTGAAACAATAACAAGCATGCCCCCCCCCAAAAAAAAACCAGAGGGATGGGGTTTGGAGAAATGTAACCAGTCTCAAATTCATAGACAGACCAAATTATAGTTATAACTATGTTCTGAAGCTATATAGTGTTTGTTTACATTTATTTTGTTTACAAACATTCTGGGGTGGATTGGGCTGGTCAATGCCAGATGGGCTGGTCAAAATTGACACACAAAAATATATTTTTTTATATAAAAAATTCAACTATGAGAAAGGTGACATGTCATTCTGCTCTATAATGAGCCTTTGGCTGATCAGTGGGGAACAGCCGGCCACCCTACCAAGATGTGCCGGCACGGTTTTCTGATAGGCTGAACTGAGGTCACGCAAACACACATTCAAACACAAATGTGGCATGAGCAAAAAGACCTGCTCTGACTCTGTCATCAGTTAGACAGCCAAGACCATGGATCATTAGAATCAGAAAGGGTGCCTATAAACGTAGAAAGCGCCCTTTTTACATTGTCACCTTAGTCAAAACGTCGGCTAAAACCATGATTTGGTCAAACAAGTGCATTATCCTCATCCTGAAATGAAAGTGTCTGCCCCGCCCCTGTGCCTGTGCCCTCGCTGGGACCTGCTACTGTGATGAGCGAGCCACCGTCCTCTCCCCCCATGAGCTCAAGAGACAAATGCATTCTGATTGTATATCATTTCAAAATACAATTGTGGGTAAACATCGCTTTGGAAGTTTGTCCTTGTCTTTGTCAAAGAGAGCAGGATCTCATCTTTCTGTAGGTATAATTTTTATTTCTCAACTCAATATTCAGCTCAATAGCAACTATTTGATATGGCTTTGAGATATGGAGCGACGTGCGCGAAATGCGAACCAGCCATCATTGCGAGGGCATAGGCCTATAGGTAGCCCACAACTAAAAAGTTTTTTTTTAGGACATTACATTTACTGTTGGATGAATACATGGCTACTAGCAGTGGGTATTATATTTAGAGTTAGCGATCTAGTTAATGTGTTTTGAGTTTCCACTTCCTCAGGTGCTAACCCCAAATTAATTAGCCCAACATATTAGTTAGGGCACATTAAGATGTATGTAATTCATGATTAGCCTACACTACTCATGATTTGGGTCAGACCAAATCATGGGCTGGTGCCACTAACTGTAAAAGTTAATGGCACCAGAGAGACCAGGGGGAAATGAGTTTGTGGCTCGTGCAGCGATGTGGGCTGGTGTGGATAAAATGCCAGGGCCGAATTCTTGTCCCAGTCCTCCCCCTGCAAACATTGGAGTAAAACAAGCTTATATTTTAGGTTCTGATGTGGTGGACAGTTGAACTAAGCTCATGAGGCATTAATATGTTATATTCTTCAAGAATCAATTTGTACATAAACTCAGCAAAAAAGAAATGTCCTCCCACTGTCAACTGTGTTTATTTTCAGCAAACTTAACATGTGTAAATATTTGTATGAACATGACAATATTCAACAACTGAGACATAAACTGAACAGGTTCCACAGACATGTGACTAACAGAAATGGAATAATGTGTCCCTGAACAAAGGGGGAGGGGGTCAAAATTAAAAGTAACAGTCGGTTTGGTGTGGCCACCAGCTGCATTAAGTACTGCAGTGCATCTCCTCCTCATGGACTGCACCAAATTTGCCAGTTCTTGCTGTGAGATGTTAACCCACTCTTCCACCAAGGCATTATTCAAGTTCCCAGACATTTCTGGGGAGAATGGCCGTAACCCTACCCTCCGATCCAACGGGTTCCAGACGTGGTCAATGGGATTGAGATCCGGGCTCTTCGCTGGCCATGGCAGAACACTGACATTCCTGTCTTGCAGGAAATCATGCACAGAACGAGCAGTATGGTTGGTGGCATTGTCATGCTGGAGGGTCCTGTCAGGATGAGGCTGCAGGAAGGGTACCACATGAGGGAGGAGGATGTCTTCCCTGTAACGCACAGCGTTGAGATTGCCTGCAATGACAACAAGCTCAGTCCGATGATTCTGTGACATACCGCCACAGACCATGACGGACCCTCCACCTCCAAATCAATCCCGCTCCAGAGTACAGGCCTTTGTGTAATGCTCATTCTTTCGACGATAAATGCGAATCCGAACATCACCCCTGGTGAGACTAAACCGCGACTCTTCAGTGAAGAGTACTTTTTGCCAGTCCTGTCTGGTCCAGCGACGGTGGGTTTGTGCCCATAGGCAACGTTGTTGTAGGTGATGTCTGGTGAGGATCTGCCTTACAACAGGCCTACAAGCCCTTAGTCCAGCCTCTCTCAGCCTATTGCGGACAGTCTGAGCGCTGATGGAGGAATTGTGCGTTCCTGGTGTAACTTGTTGCCATCCTGTACCTGTCCGGCAGGTGTGATGTTCGGATGCACTGATCCTGTGCAGGTGTTGTTACACGTGGTCTGCCACTGTGAGGACAATCGGCTGTCCGTCCTGTCTCCCTGTAGCGCTGTCTCACAGTACGGACATTGCAATTTATTGCCCTGGCCACATCTGCAGTCCTCATGCCTCCTTGCAGCATGCCTCAGGCGTGTTCACACAGATGAGCAGGGACCCTGGGCATCTTTCTATTGGTGTTTTTCAGTCAGTAGAAAGGCCTCTTTAGTGTCCTAAGTTTTCATAACTGTGACCTTAATTGCCTACCGTCTGTAAGCTGTTAGTGTCTTAACAACCGTTCCACAGGTGCATGTACATTAATTGTTTATGGTTCATTGAAAAGCATGGGAAACAGTGTTTAAACCTTTTACAATGAAGATCTGTGAAGTTATTTGGATTTTTTCGATTTATCTTTGAAAGACAGGGTCCTAAAAAAGGGACGTTTCTTTTTTTGCTGAGTTTATAATTACGTCCAAAAATGGATGTAGCAACTTCAGTTTGCCCCTTTTAATGTGGGTTTATTGAAGTTACACTGAGTTTTCTGCCTTAATAAAGGGTACTTCAAAATCAACACACAGATAGTTTTTTCAGATGACTCATCCGTGATTGGCTACACCCCCACCCCACACACCATCTCAAAATAAATTGGTAACTTTTGGGTGGCTCAACCCGTTGGAACGTTGTCAAGGAGGGCAGTTACATGTGTTAGCAAAGAAGAGGTCCTGAGTTCCAGCCAGTTATGAGCCGAATCAGGGGGAAGTGATACTGGCTAAGCAAGCAAGTCCGTAACATAAGCTTACTTCAAAATAAAAAGGAGTTCCATATGACATGGAACATAAGTCATACAATCAGGAGAGCCTGGTAATGGATATAATCATTAATAGGTCACACTAACAGTACATCACAGGCCAGCCCTGAATGGAACACTGGGTACTTTTACCCAGGATACATTAGTGTTCTCCTGGGGTGAAAGGTCACATCATCTCTCATTAACACTATGGGTATTTGGGTTAAACCTGCCCAGAGTTTCTGATAAACATAGCTTCTGAGAGGACACCGATTAGACAGGCTACATTTTAGACAGTCCGATTACCCTTCTATTGGAGCAGGTCCAAACTGAATCAGTGAAGTGAAACAACAGTGAAACAACTGGATACTGTTGATTGCAGGCTAGAGAAAATACCATGGCCTAGGCCCTAGCAGATCTATAGGACTATCTATGGCTTTTTAGAAAACAATTCGAAAACAAGGAAATCTTACATTATAACTTTGTGTGGTCCATGCATTATCAGCAACATTATGAATAGGCTAATGCACATTATTGGAAACAAATAATAAAATGCCCACTAATGCATTAAAACAAAATGTGCATTATTACTAATGTATTCAATACTGCGTAGTACAAAACAACTTGGATAAAGAAATATAATTTTGATCATATGAGCATGTTATTGTCTAAATGACATGTGCTTAAAAATGTGTTTGACTGTTTCATAGCCTCACTTAATTGACAGAGATTCACCGCAATTACACTTTCTAGTTCTTCTATTGACTAATAATGACTATGTGTTTACACAGCGGCCGCAGCAGCAGCAGCAGCAGAGTGGAATTAGAAGGGACACCTCTCCTCTGATATTTATTCAACCCATCAGAGACTCCTCCTCAGAGAGCCTACTCTGTTTTGTGTTTTAATGAATAAAACATCCTCTGTGTTTAGCGCTAAGTCCCCATGAACAGTCACAGGGACCAGGAGAATATCTACTTGTGTTGAGGCACAGGGGACTTGGTGCTGTGCTGCTGGAGGTGTTGGATTTCTAGATGTTGCTTTCCCGTGTGACATGCTCTACAGAGAGATGTGTTATTTACTCTCATCTCCTCCGAGGATAACCCTCTTCATGGTTTGTTCTTATGTGCCACCACTCCTGCGGTATAGAGGGAGGAAGGAGGGAGGAAGGAGGGAGGGAGGAAGGAGGGAGGAAGGAGGGAGGAAGGAGGGAGGAAGGTGGGGGGGAGAAGCCTACTATGTCTGTTCTGTTCATTAGAAGGGAAACAGGCTCTATTGAAGATTACTCCATATTGGAGCTAAGAGGCAGAGAAGTATTTGATGGAGTGTGTTATAAAGAGCTTATAGTGAACGTGACATATATAACACTAAAGTCCTAGTCCTACAGTATGACCATGCACCATCTTCAGTGTGTTCTTACCTTGTTTTTCGTCTTTCTTATTTTAAAATCAGAAATGTATGCTCTCACATACAGCGGCTCGAAAATGTGCATTATTTATGCAGATCCCTCTATATGTTTTATCATTGTACAAAGTATCAAAAAGCAGAGGGGATCGTAACACGTGTCGTAACTACTGACTGACCTAGGCCTACTGTCTCATTCCAAAGGGTGGCGCTGTTGGGTTTGCTAACAGCCACTCACTCACATAGCCGGTCCCATGCTTTTATAACCATACCGACAACACGAGTCCACGTTCAATGACTTCACTGATCAAGAACTGCTACAAGAGAATAGGCGCGTTCCCTTCCCAGCTGTTGCTGACGCCTGCCAGATCTTACAACGCCTTGATAGGTATTGCACGTATCAGCTAACCACATCATATGTTATAGCAATCTGTCAGTCGGTGACACAGCCGATGACGTGGCACGTAACCATTGGTTGATGCATGCAACGTCTGAGCAGGGGAACGCGACCCAAATTGAAGTGGTATCAGAAGAACGTAGTAAACATAATTGAGCATGTCCATTAGGTCAGAGCCTATTAAATAGCTCTGAATTAGGTTTTTATACACGCATAGACTGAGTGAAATGAGGCCACTTTGGCTGGTAAATGTTCCACGGTAAGCGAAGTGTTTACCTTCATCTACCTCCATCTTTCTACAATGAAATAGTTACACTCAACACTAATGCTGTTACTACTACTTAACTAACCTTCTTCGATATGTTATAAGCAATTGGATAACCTACGTTTTAGGCCCTAGAACCCCAATGTTTTAAAAACATAGCCTATGCCTTTTTGTTATTATGCTGACAAAATGGTATCGTAGGCTATATCTATACCCTATTCATAAGGTATCTAATATACTATTAACTTGCTTTTTATATGTAGCTTCACTCGCTTATATAGCCTATGTAGGTAGCCCAACTTTATTCAAACAAATGGGATGAACATATTTACCATTCATTTTAAGTCGTTATAACCAATAGGCTATGTGAAGTTTCTTTGTTTTGTTTTTACTGTCTTTATTCTGCATTCCAGAGAGGGCTCCCAGAGTTTCCAAAATGTTGGATGTTCTACTATTATGCCTATTATGCTAATTACCCCTCAAAGCGAGATAGCTCATTGGCTGTGAGTACAACTTTTATATTTGAGCCCAGAGCCCTGATGTTAGGACGCCTATAAAATTCAGCAAGGCGTTTGAATTCGTCTGCAGGGATTGATGGCTTTAAAAAAACACTCTCTCCGTCAAGCCTGGAGTGGAGTTGTTTTTCTTTCCTTCTCTACAAGGCAAGAATTTGCCTGTGACCCGACACGTGAACCTCCTTCAACTTGGCGCACTAATCCTAAAATAAGGCATGAAGTGTTAAATGTTAGAAACACACAGAACTGCGCTCAGACAAGGAGAAAGAGAGGGAGAAAACGGAGGAGAGAGAGACGCACGAGCTGCTCTGGTGCGTCTGTGCAGAGACTGCATAAAGAGAGAGAAAAAAATAACAAAAAAAAACGTGCGCTGCGCAATTAGGCTACAAACCCTTGTGTTTTTTCTCTCCATTTTTTGGAAGATAAAATAAATAAAGAAATCAAGCTGGCTCAGTGTATGTCACAGCAGCCCGCTTTGACAGGTGCTGCTCAGCCCCTTTGGAGGACTGCTTTCAGCAGCAGCAGGATGGCATCAGAACTGGCAATGAGCAACTCCGACCTGCCCACCAGTCCCCTGGCCATGGAATATGTTAATGACTTCGATCTGATGAAGTTTGAAGTGAAAAAGGAGCCGGTGGAGCCGGATCGTAGCATCAGCCAGTGCAGCCGCTTGATCGCCGGGGGATCCTTGTCTTCCACCCCGATGAGCACGCCTTGCAGCTCGGTTCCCCCTTCCCCAAGCTTTTCGGCGCCCAGCCCGGGCTCCGGGAGCGAGCAGAAGGCTCACCTGGAGGATTTCTACTGGATGAGCGGCTACCAACAGCAGCTGAATCCCGAAGCGCTGGGCTTCAGCCCCGAAGACGCGGTAGAGGCGCTGATCAGCAGCAGCCACCATCTCCAGTCCTTCGATGGCTATGCTAGAGGGCAGCAGTTCGCCAGTGTGGCCGGGGCAGGAGGCGGCATGGCCGGGGAGGAGATGGGCTCAGCAGCCGCTGTGGTATCCGCTGTTATCGCTGCAGCGGCAGCGCAGAACGGAGGTCCCCATCACCATCACCACCACCACCACCACGCCGGGGGACACCACCCCTCCACCGGCGTCCCGTCCAACGCCAGTTCGGCAGGCAGCCACCAGCACATAGGACACCTGGACCTGGACGACCGGTTTTCGGACGACCAGCTGGTGACCATGTCAGTACGGGAGCTGAACCGACAACTGCGCGGGGTCAGCAAGGAGGAGGTGATCCGGCTGAAACAGAAGAGGAGGACCCTAAAGAACAGAGGCTATGCCCAGTCCTGCCGCTACAAGCGGGTCCAGCAGAGACATGTTCTGGAGGGCGAGAAGACGCAGCTGATCCAGCAGGTGGACCACCTCAAGGCGGAGATATCGCGGCTGGCCAGGGAGCGGGACGCATACAAGGACAAGTACGAGAAGCTTATCACCAACGGCTGCAGGGAAAACGGACCCGACAACACCCCATCGTCCCCAGAGTTTTTCATGTGAGTTTTACGGCGTCAAAAATAGTAAAACTGTTTAAAAGAGGAAAATAAATTGTCTTACATTTTGTCAGATGTGTAAAGTTTCTGTGCGTAAAGTTGTGGCATGGCAAAGATACAAATAACACCTTTTGGGTTTTTTTTTACAGTTTGTTGCGATATTTTATGAGAATGGGGTTAGGTAGTTAAATATCCTCTATGCATCTCATTCGTTTTACCGTCGTTATTTTGTAGCTATTTTAAGAAGTACAAAGAAAACATGTGTGCGGTTTGTTTCGTTTGACATCTCCCGCAAAAGTGTACAATAATCATTACGTATCTGTGCATCCAAATCTTTCTCAATAGGCTTTCATTTAGGGCCTACAGTAAATGTAGTCAAATTGAACTGAAAGGTAACTTCAATATTTAGATGTTTCAGCCTGTCTTCTTTGTATAATTTGCCACATTCTCATATTATCAATGTTGTTCATGTTTTGAGCATTCAAACAGTAGCCTATGGGGTATTTAATTCAGGGGGATTTAATTCAACTCTTACACTAGGTACGTTAACCTACTGGGTTTCTGTTCTACCTGATAATGAATTGCACCCACCTGGCGTCCCAGGTCTAAATAAATCCCTGATTAGAGGGGCACAATGAAAAAGGCAGTGGAACTGGCTTCGAGGTCTAGGGTTGAATTGAGGGGTTAGGGTTAGGGTTATAACCTATCCTAAACCAACCATGTGGGCCATGTCCGGTATTTGCTGTTCTTTTACTATTGTTGTGAAGATTTCGTGGAACCCGTTTTATACATTGTATAGTTTAAACTCATCACTTTGTTGGTGATTTGGGCCAAAACGTTTGAGGGACTTCATCATCGTCTTAACTCACCTCTCCTCCTCTCCTCACGTCTCGCCGTACCGTCTGACATCGAGCATCATTCTCTATACACACAAACCTGCTGACGCATTACCTTTCACTTGTCAGGCTCGGCTTATACAGTATGTCTGGAGAAGACAGACAGGACATTGGAATTATATCGTCTCTGGAATGGAGTGCGTTGTGTTCTATACCGTCTTGCTTCAGTGTGTGTAGCCCACTATATTTTTTAATTTATAGGCATTTTGTACTTCTGGATTCCTGTGGATTCCTTTATAATTCCAAAGAGCATATTTTTAGTTCAGTAAATATTCAGACAATATAATGTTATCTCGTCACACAACAGGTTGCTTTTTCTTTTTGAATATTGTAAGAATATTTTGATTAAATATAAGCCTACTTTTATATCAGTTTTGTCCAAATGCACTAAATGGTTTTCTTTCTTCTTTTCTTATCTTGTCTTTGATAAATGCATGCTCTTAAATCAGGTGAAGTTTCAGTTTGACTTTATCTAAAGTGTTATCACGATTCACCAATAAGAGGAGGAGAAATCCCTAATCTGAAGGTGTCCTATGAATATTATGGAATTGTTGGAACTATTGCACGCATGTTACCCGCAACGCCGTGGGTCTTAACCGATCAGAAAACGATTGGGAACTAAAATTGGAAAATATTAATGTGATGTTCAATAACTTAATGTTGCTGTATAAAATGTCACCACATATTGTTTGGACAAAACAGTCCGCGACTATTATCTTGAGCTACATGTTTAAAATGGAATATCTACATTTCCACCATTCATCAATAAATGTTTATGAATGGAAACTTAGCTTTCATTTATGTTATTATTCATGAATGTTCAAATTATTGTAATGCTGACTTTATCACCGGTTTTATTAGCCTAATATTGTCGTGGATAAGGCTAAATTAGGCCTAATTGTCAGGGTAAAATTAAATTCATAATAGCGTTCGGAAATAGGTTTAATTGCTGTGTTTTCGTTTTAGACCTGTCTTGTAATCTCAATAGGCCTAGATGTTTTGCCTCACGTTTTGCTGTAGGCTATACTGTACCCACATCTTAGGAGGACAATATAGGCCTAAAGGAAAACAAATGTTTGTTGCTTAGAAAAGCCTACATTCACTTTATGATTTTCTAGAAGCTGTAGGCCTAATAACGTTTTGTGTTTATCTCTTCTATGTTGTGCATCTTCCGCTGTGTTGTGCAGAAATAATTTCACCTGTTGCTTGTTTTCTCAAGAGAAATACAACAGTCCGAAATAAATATTCCACTTTATTTAGACTACTAGGCTACACATGCTGATTGTTTTAGCACACTTCACATGACGCCGGACGCAGGTCCCCATTCCAGGTCCACTTTTGTTAATCATTATTTTGGAGCACACTTTTGCTCTGTGCTCGGTAGCAGTCTAAAAAGTCGACTCTGAACCCTTCAACTCAAAAGTTTAATTCTAAATATGGCATGGAGATAACTGGCATATTTTATTTAGTTCAATAAAAACGGACCCTATTTGCCTCAGGTCAATTGAAAGGGAATTAGTCTAGCCTACTTGATGCGCAGAGGGTAGCCTACAACTACATTTAACATGTCATTTTTTTCTGAAATCCTATTTTGAGAATGCAAATCGCTCATTGTTTTCTTATGGTGTAGAAAAGGGAAATGATGGTATCGGACGGTGAACGGTCCCCTGGAAATGGTTGGTTCCATTTCATGACATTTAGCAGACGCTCTTATCCAGAAGAGTAATTGGGATTAAGATCCTTGCTCATCGACAGATTTTTCCAGCCAGGTCACCAGTGATAACTAGCTAGTTGGGGAGTCGAACCGGCGACGTTTCGGTTATTGGCCCCACGCGCTTAACCGCTAGGCTACCTGCCGCCCCATGACCAGTCTTCTATTTCTTCGTTCGATACTGGAATTTTAAATAGACTACCAAATGAGGTAAATGGGAAAAAGCCCCTCTTGAAAAATAAATACTTTCATGATGAATATCTCGAAATTCATAACATACCAAATGCCTCTGTAGCAACATGTCAATTGTTGGTCCCATGTTTCATGAGATGAAATAAAATATCTCAGAAAATTTCCATATGCACAAAAAGCTTATTTCTCTCAAATGTTGTGCACAAAATTGTTTACATGCCTGTCAGTGAGCATTTCTCCTTTGCCAAGATAATCCATCCACCTGACAGGTGTGGCATATCAATAAACTGATTAAACAGCATGATCATTACACAGGTGCACCTTGTGTTGGGGACAGTAAAAGGCCTCTCTAAAATGTGCAGTTTTGTCACACAACACAATGCCACAGATGTCTCAAGTTGAGGGAGGATACAATAGGCATGCTGACTGTAGGAATGTCCACAAGAGCTGTTGCCAGAGAATTGAATGTTCTGAAACAAAGCTGAAAATGTCCCAGTTGGCCTGCATAATCACCAGACATGTCACCCATTGAGCATGTTTGGGATGTTCTGGATCTATGTGTATGACAGCATGTTCCAGTTGCCGCCAATATCCAGAAACTTCAAAAGCCATCGAAGATGAGTGAGCTAACATTCCACAGGCCACAATCAACAGCCGAATCAACTCTCTGCGAAGGAGATGTGTCACGCTGCCTTTTTTAAGGTATCTGTGACCAACAGATGCATATTGGTATTCCCAGTCATGTGAAATCCATTAATTAGGGCCTAATTTATTTATTTCAATTGTCTGATTTCCTTATATGATCTGTAACTCAGTAAAATCGTATAAATTGTTGCATGTTGCGTTTATATTTTTATTCAGTATAGTTACAGTGCCTCCTAAAGACATTATTGACATGGGGAAAAGAGGGCATTGATGCTGATGATTGATGTAAATCTGCTAGTTAGCTAGCTCAATTTCTTTTACTGATTGTAATTTACCTCTCTGTCGTTCTCTCTGCTGCGCGTATCAGCCAAGCAGACCAAATATTGATGATGATGATGGAGGCTAAATCAAGTGTTATCAAGTGTTAATTAGTGGTATGCTGCTGTGGCAGTACTGATAATATTTAAACTAGGTATCTAGCTACACACACTCGGCCGGTAACTGCATCTCTCAAGCCATGCATGTTTGGTGACCCGGAGCGTGAAATCTTCGTACAGGGCAGACTTGAAAAAGATGCAACGGGGCGCGACTCGCGAGTGAGCTCCGTACAGGGCAAGATCAACAGGGCAAGATCAACAGGGCAAGATCAACAGGCGCAACCAAGGGACAGGATGGAGGTGGCGAACTTGAAGACGACTTGCGGGCAGTGGGTTCCGAACAACAATGACAACAAATGTTTAAAAATAAATTATCCCACCACCCAAAAAGACACTTTCAATACTGGAATGGCAAAGGGACATGTGCTCTGCACAGATAGAGCCTTATCGGTGCACGTGCCTGACAATGTTACAGCTGCACAGGACAGTTTTTTAAAAGGGAGAATCTAGCATGTGGCGCATGTGTCTGTTTCCAGGGGCGGATTGGCCATCTGGAAATTCTGGCAAATGCCAGATGGGCTGGACCATTTTTGAGTTGGGTGGGCTGGTAAAAATGTACACATAAACATATATTTTTAATATAAAAAATAAAACAATGAGAAGGGTGACATGATCATACTAATCTACACTGAGTGCACAAAACATTAGGAACACCTTCCTAATATTGAGTTGCACCATCTTTTACCCTCAGAACCGCCTCAATTCATCAGGGCATGGACTACAAGGTGTCGAAAGCGTTCCACAGGAATGCTGTCCCATGTTGACTCCAATTCTTCCCACACTTGTCTCAAGTTGGCTGGATTGAGACATGGGTGTGTATGTGTGCCATTCAGATGGTGAATGGGAAAGACAAAAGATGCCTTTGAATGGGTTTGGTAATAGGTGTTCAGTTTGAGTGTGTTAAGAACTGCAGCGCTGCTGGGTTTTTCACATTCAACAGTTTCCTGTGTGTATCAAGAATGGTCCACCACCCAAAGGATATCCACCTAATTTAACACAAATGTGGGAAGCATTGGAGTCATCAGGGGCCAGCATCCCTGTGGAACGCTTTCGTCACCTTGTAGAATTCATGGCCAGATGAATTTAGGCTGTTCCAAAGGCAAAAAGGAGTGCAACTCAATATTAGGAAAGTGTTCCTAATGTTTTGTACACTCAGTGTATAGGCAAGGTGCGAACTTGGTGCTAAGCCCCTATAGCAGAGTCTGTGTTTTGTTTATCTATTGAAGTAAGTGTGTGTGTGTGTGTGTGTGTGTGTGTGTGTGTGTGTGTGTGTGTGTGTGTGTGTGTGTGTGTGTGTTCTGTCAATTTTTTTACAACATAAAGAAATGTCCTGCACAAGCTAATTTAAACATTGTATGAATGTCATCAGAACTGAGCATATTTTGTGCTTTGGGAACCTGTCTCTTGTAATGTACCCACACTTTTCCTACAACCTAATTAAATGTTCTGGGAACCTTTAAAGAACTCAGAAAGGCTGTTCCGTCAACATTCTTGCAGCATCGAAGGAATGTCTTGTGCACCCTGATACAAACATCAGGGTGCACAACTGGACAATTTTATTGTTTTGGGAACCTATCTGTAATTATATCCCCACAATGTTCCCAAAACCTAAATACATGTTTTAAGAACTTTTAATGAACATACAAATGTGTTCTGGGAATGTTCTTGTAACATCAGGTGAATGTTTTTTGCAACCTAAAAGAACATTGTATAATCAAAAGCACAACTGTACAGTTCATCTTCTGTGATGTCCCCACAATGTTCCCATCAGACTGTTTCCACAACCTAATGAAACATTCTGGGCACCTTTTTAAAGAACAGATGAAATGTGTTCTGGGAACGTTCTTGCAACATCAGGTGAATGTTTTCTACTGACATTGTATAATTATCAACACGACTGGACAGTTTTTGTGTTATGAGAACATTTGCCGCAACCTAACGAGTGTTCAGGGAACTTTCACACAACTAATTCTGGTTTGCTGGGAAAATGTTAGTTAGGAGAACATCCAAATATAAAATAAAACACTAACTAGAACTTAATGGGAATCTTAGCTAATGTTCTTGAAATGTTCCCGGGTTTGCTAGGATTATATTAGGATTCATTTAATCAGCATGAAGTGTAATTCCATTCTCTGTCCCACCTTATTGACTCGTGAACTACAATCATTTCTACTATGCCCAATGATTGGATTATTACAGATAATGCAGTTGTTTCCTGTCATAATATTGGACTTTCTCTCTGAGGTCAACAATGGGAAATCACTTTGAAATGTTTTGTTATTGACATTTGAATCATTATTATGTACTTCACTTTAATGCCTTTATTAATGGCAGAAGGGATGTCTGTGTATTTTGTGTGTGTGTGCGTGCATGTATGTGTGCGTGCGTGTGTGTAAGTACACGCGCATGTGCTGGTGTGTGACTAAGTGCGTGTGTTAGAACGTCAATATCCAGCATTGTGTCTTTTATTTGACCTTGCGGTGAGAGTCTATACAGGCATCCATTAATCCAGTCTGTTTATCTATTTAGTGTTAAGTGTAGACAATATGCATGAGCAGATCACTTTCTCCCTTTATTACAATGCATTGAATTCAGTATACGCATTGTTATGAAGAAATCTGAGATCACCTGAACGACCAGTTTTTCAAGTTAAATTCCTCTGCTTGCATATTCATGGTCTTGCTTTACGTAACAGTAACAGAGCAAAAGTTGAATCCACCTCCTCATTTAGGTTATTTTTGCTGCAATAATTTCTGTATGCAGTATGAAAGCTGCTTCTGTTTAAATAATTTATGCTATTATTAACACATAGACACACACAGTATTTAATTGGTGTAAACCTGGACGAGAGAGAGTTTCCTTCCACCAAGTCACATTGAGATTGACTTTGTAATTTAAACCTAACCTAGCTTAATCTTAGCTCTGGAGAACCTAAGGCCATACATACATACAGTAGGGTTCTCATTTAAATAATTGACCACAGTGGGGTTAATGTGTACAGCTGTCCCGATGCTCTGTTGAACTGTTAATAATCACCGTGTGCAAGACGTTATGGGGTGATACTTTCATATCACCCCAAAATGATTTTACAAATCCAAAATATGAACTTACTGTGCAGCGTTTTAATGCAGATTCCCTCTGAGGTGTTTTATGTTGCACTTCCTGAGCTCATGTGAACTTGGAAAGGATCAAAATAAACCTGTTGGCTCGAAGCTGTATTATACCAACAATCTCAGTGGAAATCTGTGGTAAAACAGCGTATCTTTTGTAATTTTAAAGTTATTTTTGGATGATAATTAAGTTGAGTGTTCAAGGTTTCCAAAACCGTATCGCAATCAATGATCAATTGTTTCTAGATAGAGCATTTCACACTTCACCAAATCACCTCAGCTAATCAAATTGGACATGGAAGGGCTAACCTAACCTATGACCTGACCCAGTACCTTACGTATTACTGCCCCCCCCTCCCAGTTGCAAGAAGTGACATCCCAAAAAACACAGAAAACTGAACAACCCAAATGGCTCCTTGCCTCCCATGCATGCTTTCTGTCCCTAACACTGAAACTGAAACTAAATCATATTTAAAAAATGTTTTTATAAAATGAGTGGTTTATTTTTACGTTGGTAACCAGTTTATAATAGCAATAAGGCACCTCTGGAGTTTGTGATATATGGCCAATATACCATGGCTAAGGGCTGTATCCAGGCACTCTGTGTTGCGTTGTGCATAAGAGCAGCCCTTAGCCGTGGTATATTGTCCATACACCACACCTCCTCGGGCATTATTGCTTAAGTATCCAACTAAATAAAACCTTGCAAATTAGGTCTCTCCCCTCTCTCTCTCTGAGCCAGTCTAACAGACATTGATCTCCAGCCAGACAATGTGACTCAGTGTTGTACAGCTCTTCCTCTGTCTCTCTCCTCCTTTCTCCTCTCCTACTCTCTCCTTTATCTGTACCTGGGAAAGACCCTGACCTCACACACTTGTGCCATGTCCTAGCCTTCTCGGTGTGTTTGTGTTTCCTTGAAATGCTGCCAGCAGGCATATCCCATACCAGTGTGTGCAGGCACATGTTTGTTCACATGTTGTTCTTGATTATATCTACCTATGGCTTATTCATCACCGAGATCTGAAAATAAACATTTGTTTCCACGGCTCTGGTCAGCTTCACACTGATCAGCACACATTACCACATAACAGGACTTAGTAGGCTACTGCACCTCTAGTCTATAGAGCAAGTGTTCAGGTTGTGGGTTGTTCCCATCTTGCTCTCTCGCTCTCTCTCTCTTTTTCTCTTTCTTTCCCTTAATCACCTTCTTCTCCTTTTTACAGAAGTTCAGTGCGTGTTTTAGTGAAACAATGTTCTGCCCTTTTTTACTGTGTTTTAATCCTTCCGTTTATTATCACTATCCTCAGGACGTCGAGAAAGTTCCTCCATCTGTGATAGTGACCCCTGAACCCTGCACATGACCCTTGACCTGGAGTCTGAGGTAATGTCAGCCATCTCATTCCTTCTCCTCTTCAGTTCACTGCTCGCCATAGTTTTTTATTGTTTGTTTATTGTTGCTATTTGTAATACTTGTTAAACAAATACAGGTATTTAGCATTTTATGTTAAATTGTACATTTATACTGAAGGATATACACTGAGTGTACAAAACATTGCTCTTTCCATGACATAGCTAAGATCCCTTATTGATGTCACCTGTTAAACCCACTTCAATCAGTGTAAATGAAGGGGAGGAGACAGGTTAAATAATTATTTTGAAGCCTTGAGACAATTGAGACATGGATTATGTATGTATGCCATTCAGAAGGATAATGGGCAAGACAAAATATTCACTGGTTTGAGTATGTCAAGAACTGAAACGCTGCTGGGTTTTTCCCGCTCAACAGTTTCCCATGTGTATCAAGAATGGTCCACCAGCCAATTTGACACAACTGTGGGAAGCATTGGAGTCAACATGGGCCAGCATGACTAAGGTAACCTGCCTAAATGACTACCGACCCAGAGCACTCATGTCTGTAGCCATGAAGTGCTTTGAAAGGCTGGTCATGGCTCACATCAACACCATTATCCCAGAAACCCTAGACCCACTCCAATGTGCATACCGCCCCAACAGATCCACAGATCAACAACTAAACACCTCCCTCTGCAACTGGATCCTGGACTTCCTGATGGGCCACCCCCAGGTGGTAAGGGTAGGGAACAACACATCCGAGACGCTGATCCTCAACACGGGGGCCCTCAGAGGTGCGTGCTCAGTCCCCTCCTGTACTCCCTGTTCACTCATGACTGCATGGCCAGGCACGACTCAGGCACGATCATCAGGCACGATCATCAAATTTGCCGATGACGCAACAGTGGTAGGCCTGATCACTGACAACGATGAGACAGCCTATAGGGAGGAGGTCAGAGACCTGACCGTGTGGTGCAAGAACAAGAACCTCTCCCTCAACGTGATCAAGACAAAGGAGATGATTGTGGACTACAGGAAAAGGAGGACCGAGCACGCCCCCATTCTCATCGACGGGGCTGTAGTGGAGTAGGTTGAGAACTTCAAGTTCCTTGGTGTCCACATCTCCAACAAACGATCATGGTCCAAACACACCAAGACAGTCGTGAAGAGGGCACGACAAAGCCTATTTCACCTCAGGAGACTGAAAAGATTTGGCATGGGTCCTCAGATCCTCAAAAGGTTCTACAGCTGCACCATCGAGAGCATCCTGACTGGTTGCATCACTGCCTGGTATGGCAACTGCTCGGCCTCCAACCGCAAGGCATCACAGAGGGTAGTGCGTATGGCCTAGTACATGACTGGGGCCAAGCTTCCTGCCATCCAGGACCTATATACTAGGCGGTGTCAGAGTAAGGCCCTAAAAATTGTCAAATACTCCAGCCACCCTAGTCATAGACTGTTCTCTCTGCTACCGCACGGCAAGCGGTACCGGAGCGCTAAGTCTAGGTCCAAAAGGCTTCTTAACAGCTTCTACCCCCAAGCCATAAGACTCCTGAACAGCTAATCAAAGGACTACCCAGACCCCTCTTTTACGCTGCTGCTACTCTCTGTTTATTATCTATGCATAGTCACTTTAACTCTACATATTACCTCAATTACCCCGACTAACCGGTGCCCCCGCACATTGACTCTGTACCGGTACCCCCTGTATATAGCCTCGCTATTCTTATTTTAGTGCTACTGTTTAATACGTTTTTACCTTTTATTTTCTATTTTTTACTTAACACTTGTTTTTTTTATTTTCTTAGAACTTTTAAAGCATTGTTGGTTAAGGGCTTGTAAGTAAACATTTCACTGTAAGGTCTACACCTGTTGAATTCAGCGCATGTGACAAATAACATATGATTGGATTTGATCCATGTGGAACGCTTTTGACACCTTGAAGTCCATGCCCCGACAAATTGAGGCTATTCTGAGGGCAAAGGAGGTTCAACTCAATATTAGGAAGCTGTTCCTAATGTTTTGTACACTCAGTGTACATATGAATGGTATTTACATTTTGTATTATCATCATTGACCATAAAGATCGTTGAAAAAATATTTACCAAATAATTGCCAGTTTGTCTTGTAAAATGGTTTCACTATTTGACTAAATTATTTTGCACATTTTAATAGGGGTTACATTTGCTGATTTATTTGGAGATTTTATAGTAATTGTTCACAATCTTCAGAGTGATAGAAACACACTTCCTCACCTCAGAACCTTTTCTGTGTTGATTTGTTTCGATTTTAGCTGATTTTACCACAGTATGTAACCCTCTGAATGTGTCTCTATACAGTGAGCTAGTCCAGGCGATAGGCTGGCCTCTGTTTTCTGTACCTCTGGTGAAGCTGTGTGTTGACAGTCTGTGTGTTCTGGTTTTGCTGGAAGCCAGGGCTAGCTGTATGGGAGAGTGAGGTAAGTTGAGCCAATGGGGGTAAGTTGAGCCACCCTTCTTTCTAGGAAACCATACACAAAATTAATAATTTGACTAAATATTTAGGAAGAGGTCTTCATTTCATGGAGTCTGTGAAGGATGAAAACACATGAAAAAAAGTGGTAAGCAGGTTAGGTCCAAAAAAGTAGATAATTTAAAGATGTTTCTATACATCAGTTGGGGTCTCTATAAGCTTCCATATGAGGTCATAAACCTGACATGAAAGTGTATCCTTGTAGCTGTCTGGGCTATTATAGTCAAAATGTTTGCCTTGGGGTAAGTTGATCCAATGGCCATGGGGTTAGTTGAGCCAATGGCAAGTAGAGCAAATTGAAGTGTTTTCTTCCCAGGTGTAATGCAAGGCATTATTGCTGGGATTTGAGGTAACAACAGGGCCTATGTTAAAAGTATTTTTAAAAGTACAAAGGGTTTTTTAGGTGTGAAGCCTGTGTTATAATATGCTTAAAATGATTAAAAGACAAAAAAGTGATTGTGATTGTGTTGAATTGTGTTTGGGAAATAAAGATAGACATGGTTTTAAAAAGGTAGTGGTAATATTTCATTCAGTAAAAACATTTGTAGGCGGCTTAACTTAACCTGCCCCACAGCTCAACTCACCCCATACCTTCCACTTTTTTTGGAGGAGCTATGTTCTGAAAATATTTACATAAAATCTGATTATTTCCAGGGATACACAACATCCTGAAATATATGTAGATATTTTTGGTCGAAAGAATACTATATTTTACCTGATGGAGTGATGCTGAATGTAAAAAATGGCTCAACTCACCCCACTCTCCCCTACAGGCGCCGTACAGCTTAGCTAAATTCAAGAGGACATCTTTCTTGTTGGGATGTCTTTCACCCTCTATATATTGTGATTAATTAAAACACAAATCTCCTAATAAAACCCTCAGATCTCAATTTGCAGAGATATATGAGGATTTTCGATATGGACAGTGACTGTACATTAGATATTCTTTGAGGATTGTTACAGCATGTTTTTGACAGGCTTTTGTCTCTGTGGCTTGTGTCTGTGACAGGATGCAGTTCTCTGTCTGGTGTCTTACAGTTCTGGCTGGAAAGTGACATGCCCTCTCTCGCGCCCTAGTGCTCATAGGATAGGGTCACGACC
Source organism: Salmo trutta (assembly GCF_901001165.1). Classification (NCBI taxonomy): domain Eukaryota; kingdom Metazoa; phylum Chordata; class Actinopteri; order Salmoniformes; family Salmonidae; genus Salmo; species Salmo trutta. The sequence continues at coordinate 33,261,219 of NC_042963.1, forward strand.
TTTCACCTCTCAGCTGACCCTCGAACCTGCGTCTCAGTCTCCTGTCTCCATGGATCACATTGACAGATAGATGGACGGGTGGGAGTATGGGAAGAGTGAGGGACCGAGGGACAGACGGAGGGATGGAGGGAGAGAGGCAGGAATGGAGGGATGGAGGGAGAGAGGGACAGACGGAGGGATGGAGGGAGAGAGGCAGGGATGGAGGGATGGAGGGACCGAGGGACAGACGGAGGGATGGAGGGAGAGAGGCAGGGATGGAGGGATGGAGGGACCGAGGGACAGACGGAGGGATGGAGGGAGAGAGGCAGGGATGGAGGGACCGAGGGACAGACGGAGGGATGGAGGGAGAGAGGCAGGGATGGAGGGATGGAGGGACCGAGGGACAGACAGAGGGATGGAGGGAGAGAGGCAGGGATGGAGGGATGGAGGGACCAAGGGACAGACGGAGGGATGGAGGGAGAGAGGGACAGACGGAGGGATGGAGGGAGAGAGGGACAGACGGAGGGATGGAGGGAGAGAGGCAGGGATGGAGGGATGGAGGGACCGAGGGACAGACGGAGGGATGGAGGGAGAGAGGGACAGACGGAGGGATGGAGGGAGAGAGGGACAGACGGAGGGATGGAGGGAGAGAGGGACAGACGGAGGGATGGAGTGAGAGAGGCAGGGATGGAGGAACCTCACTATCGTGGCAGACAAGCAGGCATTGAAGGATGAAATGTGGAAGAAGCAATGGTGGGTAAGAGGGAGGACTAAGGGAAGGAAATAATTAGGGATGAAGGGATCTGGCAGTGGGTGCAGCCAGACAGACAGGCAGTCAAGCAGGCAGGCAGGCAGATAGGGAGAGCGGAGGCAGAAAGTGACCTTACTGTTGTCCCAGTAGGATCGAAGAGCTTATTTAAAGGCCTGGTCAATGTGGGGTATCACCCTCACATAGAACTGAGTCTGAGACAGCACCCTCACAGCCTGACAACTCGTCACCACTGTAATACAATGTCCTCATACACACCAACAGACACAGTGTGTGTGTCCACTTTGGTGAAATAACTCTCTGAAAACCCCATGAAAATCTGGACAAAGACAGATTCAACATCAGCGTCACAGTTGCTCTGTGTATGTTAAGTGTATTCTCTAAGGAACTGTGTGGCAGTGACAGGGTTGACGTAATTCAGTGAAATATTACGAAGCAGTGAGTGTGTGTGTATGTATGTGTGTGCGTGCATGTGCGTGTGTGTGTATGTATGTGTGTGCGTGTGGCTGCGACATTAGGACACCTGCATACTTCAGCATTTTCTGCCTGTCAGGAATTCTGAGGTCACTGGTTGGGGGAAAGGGGAGGTGGGAATGGAGGAAGAGAGAGAGGGGGAGAGGAAGGAGAGAGGGGGAGAGGAAGGAGAGAGGGCGAGCTTTAGAAGCAGGCTTAAGCTATAGAGCACATTACTCGTCGTGTGTGTGTGTGTGTGTGCGCGTGCGTGCGTGCATGCGTGTGTGTGTGTGTGTGTGTGTGTGTGTGCGTGCGTGTGTGTTTGTGTGCGTGTTTGTGTGCGTGTGTGTTTGCGTGCGTGTGTGTGTTTGTGTGCGTGTTTGTGTGCGTGTGTGTTTGTGTGCGTGTGTGTGTGTTTGTGTGCGTGTGTGTGTGTTTGTGTGCGTGTGTGTGGTGCCTCCCAAGCTGCCAGCAGGCAGGTCAGGTTATTAGAGGACACAGACACAGCAACGTGTGTGTAAGTGAGGAGGGACTGTGTGTATATACAGTATGTATTTTTCTTCATTAATGCAGTATTTGTCTTTGTCTCCTTGGACAGTAAGATCCATGCATATACATTATACATAATATCTCAGAGCAATGCCATAAGCCAAGCTTTTTAACATCGCCCCTCTTCTCCTTTCAAATGATGTTAATGTGCAATGCTGTGTCTCTCTCCTCCCATGTTTCTAATTGTTTGAGTAAGGAGCCCAAATATAGTTGTTTTATTCAGATGTATCTTAATTAGTCTTCGGTACAGTGTGTGCAGCGTACATGAGTGTTGCGTGATGTGTGTGTTGAGGAGGAGGGGGGAGTCACCTCAGAGACACTGTTGTCTTCAGGTAGTGAATGTGTGTTCACAGCTTGATTAAGTGAGATGCAGTGATTAGTTGTGAGTTAGTGTATTGTATTTCCCCTGAACTATCATAGTTCTTAGCCTTAGGGTCTTCCTTTAGCCGTCAGTGTACCCTCGTCTTCCTCCCTCTCTCCTCTTTTCTTCTATGTTCGTACTCTCCTCCAACATACACACTGACACAGCCACACGTCTCCTCCTGCTTCCTCTCTTCTCTTTTCCTCCCTCGCCTCTCTTCCCTGCAGTGTCTCCCCAGCACTAGCTTGTTAGCTTTGCACACCGTGTCTAGTTAAACTCCAGCAGCCCTGTATTAGCGTTGATGCTATAGAGATGTTAACATGGCACAATACCAACACTCCTAAGGATATACACAGTCCTGCAGGAAGAATCCATCTAGCTGCAAATACACACCCTGGCTCCAATGCTAATGATTTATTAAAAAACCCAACTACCGGTTCAACAGCTACACAATGCAAAACTTTATCCAAATTGATCATCAACTCTGTACTATTGAGCATGGATCCCAGTACTCAGGAAGTCCTAGCTGTACTGTATGTATGCTTGCGCGTATGCACATACCTGCACCGAAAAATCTTTCACCTTGGCATATAGTGCATCTATATCATTGTGTGTTTATGTGTGTGTGTGTGTGTGTGTGTGTGTGTGTGTGTGTGTGTGTGTGTGTGTGTGTGTGTGTGTCTCCTATCCCTCTTCATAGAAATGTATTTTCTAGTCTCTGTACATCCATATCCAAGCTGCAGCCGTCCATCCCCTCTTTCTGACACTGTTTATTCCCCTCTCTGAGAACCAGCACAGGGCACACACACACGCACACACACACACTCACACACACACTCACACACACGCACATCCTTCTCCTGTTTGTTATCTTGATAAATAACCAGGCTGCAGGGAAACTGCTGAATTCTATCTTTCTCCCTCTATTTCCTGACATCCATTTTAAGTTCTGCAAGGGAACTAACTAACACACAGAGATAAATAACAAAAGGCCAGTGCTGAACACACTCTGCTGTTCACACACACACACACACACACACACACACACACACACACACACACACACACACACACACACACACACACACACACACACACACACACACACACACACACACACACATTCCTCCTCCATGGATCTGCCCTCATCACCTTTGTGCCATACATAATGGCTCTGATAATCAGATGCATGTCCCGCAGTGTGCACATGGCTGGGTTTTCTGATATGATCACATACTATATATCGCTTGGTTCTTTTTTGTATTGACCCATCTCTCTCTCTCTCTCTCACACACACACACTCACACTCACTCACACTCACACACACACACACACACACACACACACGCACACACACACCCTCTGCGTGGTATATAAAACAGAAGTCTTCCTATCCGATACGACACCCCATGTATTATTTTAACAATGTGTGGTGCATGAAAAGGTCACTCCCTGAGAACTAACTCCATGTAAATGTAACAACATGATGTATGGACTACACACTGCAGACTCTTCTGTCACAGTCTCTGTGTTTTACAGTGTGGTATAAAGAGGGACTCATATACCCACTAGAGTTGGTGCGTCATGACTGTGTGTTTAGGATACAGTAGGACTTTGGCAGTACGGTTTATACAGTGTTTGAATGAAATGAGTAAGTGTTGTGTGTGTTTGTCCTGGATGTGTGTGTTGGTTACCCTCTTAAGCAGGGTTTTAGTTTTCCTGCTTTATTTATCACATGCTATCATGGCATGATCATGTGATCACCTGAACCACTGCCAGCATTAAGTACTATAAATCACTCATTCACAGGAAGAGAGAACAGAGAGAGAGAGAGGGATGGTGAGAGAAATGGGTGGTTAGGAGAATTTAATGTTCTCCCGTTATGTGTTCTTGATAACTGAATTATAGAGAGAGAGAGACAGAGAGAGACAGAGAGAGAGAGAGAATTCGACATACCAATTAGGATCTGCCTACAAATACTTGAATCAGTTATAGAACCCATTGCCCTTTATGGTTCTGAGGTCTGAGGTCCGCTCACCAACCAAGAATTCCCAAAATGGGACAATCACCAAATTGAGAGTCTGCATGCAGATTTCTGCAGAAAAATACTCTGTGTACAACGTAAAACACCAAATAATGCATACAGAGCAGAATTAGGCCGATACCCGCTAATGATCGAAATCCAGAAAAGAGATGGTCAATTCTACAACCACCTAAAAGGAAGCGATTCGCAAACCTTCCATAACAAAGCCATCACCTACAGAGAGATGAACCTGGAGAAGAGTCCCCTAAGCAAGCTGGTCCTGGGGCTCTGTTCACAAACACAAACACACCCCACAGAGCCCCAGGACAGCGGCACAATTAGACCCAACCAAATCATGAGAAAACTAAAAGATAATTACTTGACACATTGGAAAGAATGAACAAAAAAACTGAGCAAACTAGAATGCTATTTGGCCCTAAACAGAGAGTACACAGTGGCAGAATACCTGACCACTGTGACTGACCCAAAATTAAGGAAAGCTTTGACTGTGTACAGACTCAGTGAGCATAGCCTTGCTATTGAGAAAGGCCACCGTAGGCAGACCTGGCTCCCAAGAGAAGACAGGCTATGTACACACTGCCCACACAATTAGCTGAAAACTGAGCTGCACTTCCTAACCTCCTGCCAAATGTATGACCATATTAGAGACACATATTTTCCTCAGATTACACAGACCCAGAAAGAATTCAAAAAACAAATCCAATTTTGATAAACTCCCATATCTATTGGGTGAAATACCACAGTGTGCCATCACAGCAGCAAGATGTGTGACCTGTTGCCACAAGAAAAGGTCAACCAGTGAAGAATAAACACTATTATAAATACAACCCATATTTATGTTTCCTTTTGTACTTTAACTATTTGCACATCGTTACAACACTGTATATAGACATAATATGACATTTGTAATGTCTATTTTTTTTGAACTTTTGTGAGTGTAATGTTTACTGTTCATTTTTGTTTATTGCACTTTTGTTTATTATCTATTTCACTTACTTTGGCAATGTTAACATAAGTTTCCATGTCAATAAAGTCCCTCAAATTGAAATTTGAATTGAGAGAGAGAGAGAGAGAGTCGATGTAGACCACACAACTGATATATAGCCTCTGCGGCTGGCTCACTCTAACTATCCACCCAGATACACCACACTCTCTCTCTCTCTCTCGCTCTCTCACTCTCTCTCTCTCTCTCTCGCTCTCTCACTCTCTCTCTCTCTCTCTCTCTCTCTCTCTCTCTCTCTTCTCTCGCTCTCTCTCTGTCTCTGTCTGTCTGCGTGTCTGTCTGTCTGTCTGTCTGTCTGTCTGTCTGTCTGTCTGTCTGTCTGTCTGTCTGTCTGTCTGTCTGTCTGTCTCTCTCTCTCTCTCTCTCTCTCTCTCTCTCTGTCTCTGTCTGTCTGCGTGTCTGTCTGTCTGTCTGTCTGTCTGTCTGTCTGCCTGTCTCTCTCTCTCTCTCGCTCTCTCTCTCTCTCACTCTCTCTCTCTCTGTCTCGCTCTCTCACTCTCTCTCTCTCTCTCTCTCTCCGTCTGTCTGTCTGTCTGTCTGTCTGTCTGTCTGTCTGTCTGTCTGTCTGTCTGTCTGTCTGTCTGTCTGTCTGTCTGTCTGTCTGTCTGTCTCTCTCTCTCTCTCTCTGTCTCTGTCTGTCTGCGTGTCTGTCTGTCTGTCTGTCTGTCTGTCTGTCTGTCTGTCTGTCTGTCTGCCTGTCTCTCTCTCTCTCTCTCTCTCGCTCTGTCTGTCTGTCTGTCTGTCTGTCTGTCTGTCTGTCTGTCTGTCTGTCTGTCTGTCTGTCTGTCTGTCTGTCTGTCTCTCTCTCTCTCTCTCTCTCTCTCTCGCTCTGCTAGATTGACTTATCACTGACGCTTCTCCCTCTCCCCTCCTCAGCACATGCTAGAAGGATTCCTCCCTGTACACAGTAGAGAAGACCTACAGACTGAATAATGGCTCTTAACTGATGGCTCTCTTTTCTTCTGCTAGCATGCAATATTTTACAGCTATTGTACATTACTGTACGCTACTGTGTCTTTCTAAATAGCCTCTGGAATTTGTGATTGCATTTGTAGACCGTGAGTACATTTACATGCACACTAATATTTTGATATTAAACTGATTATGGCAGTAGGCCAAGTAAATCAAATCAAATCAAATTGTATTTGTCACATGCGCCGAATACAACAGGTGAAGAACTTACCGTGAAATGCTTACTTACAAGCCCTTAACCAACAATGCAGTTCAAGAAATAGAGTTAAGAAAATATTTACTAAATAAACGAAAGTTTAAAAAATCGAATCAATCAAACAAAAAGTAACACAAGAAATGTACATAACAATAACGAGTCTATATAAAGGGGGTGCCTGTACCATGTCAATGTGCGGGTGTTCAGGTTAGTTGAGATAATTTGTAAAGTGACTATGCATAGATAATAGACAGTGAGTAGCAGCAGTGTAAAAACAAAAGGGCTTTTGGTCCTAGACTTGACGCTCTGGTACCGCTGCCGTGCGGTAGCAGAGAGAACAGTCTATGACTAGGGTGACTGGAGTCTTTGACAATTTTTAGGGCCTTCCTCTGACACCGCCCAGACTATAGATCTTGGATATCAGGAAGCTTGGCCCCGGTGATGTACTCGGCCGCACGCACTACCCTCTGTAGCGTCTTACGGTCAGATGCCGAGCAGTTGCCATACCAGGCATTGATGCAACTGGTCAGGATGCTCTCGATGGTGCAGCTGTAGAACTTTTTTAGGATCTGGGGACCCATGACAAATCTTTTCAGTCTCCTGAGGGGGACAAGGTGTTGTCGTGCCCTCACCACAACTGTCTTGGTGTTTGGACTATGATAGTTTGTTGGTGATGTGGACACCAAGGAACTTGAAACACTCGACCTGCTCCACTTCAGTCCTGCCAATGTTAATTGGGGCCTGTTTGGCCCTCCTTTTCCTATAGTCCACGATCAGCTCCTTTGTTTTGCTTGCATTGAGAGAGAGGTTGTTGTCCTGGCACCACACTGCCAGGTCTCTGACCTCCTCCCTATAGGCTGTCTCATCGTTGTCGGCGATCAGGCCTACCACGGTTGTGTCATCTGCAAACTTAATGATGGTGTTGGAGTCGTGCCTGGCCACGCAGTTGTGGGTGAACAGGGAATACAGGAGGGGACTAAGCACGCACTCCTGAGGGACCCCAGTGTTGAGGATCAGCATGGCAGATGTGTTGTTGCCTACCCTTACCACCTGGGGGCGGCCCATCAGGAAGTCCAAGATCCAGTTGCAGAGGGAGGTGTTTAGTACCAGGGTCCTTATCTTAGTGATTAGCTTTGTGGGCACTGTGTATTTGAACGCTGAGCTGTAGTCAATGATTAGCATTCTCACAGAGGTGTTCCTTTTGTCCAGTTGGGAAAGGGCAGTGTGATTGAGATTGCGCCATCTGTGGATCTGTTGGGGCGGTATGCGAATTGGAGTGGGTCTAGGGTTTCTGGCGTGATGGTGCTGATGTGAACCATGACCAGCCTTTCAAAGCACTTCATGGCTACCACCGTGAGTGCTACGGTAATCATTTAGGAAGGTTACCTTTGATTTCTTGGGCACAGGGACTATGGTGGTCTATTTGAAACGTATTTACTCCAGACTCGGCCAGGGAGAGTTTGAAAATGTCAGTGAAGACACTTTCCAGTTGGTCCACCCATGCTTTGAGTACACGTGCTGGTAATCTGTCTGGCCCCGCGGCTTTGTGAATGTTGACCTGTTTGAAGGTCTTGCTCACATCGGCTACGGAGAGTGTGATCACACAGTCGTCCGGAACAGCTGGTGCTCACATGCACGCTTCAGTGTTGCTTGCCTGGGAGCGAGCATAAAAGGCATTTAGCTCGTCTGGTAGGCTCGCATCACTGGGCAGCTCGCGGCTGGGTTTACCTTTGTAGTCCATAATAGTTTTCAAGCCCTGCCACATCCGAGGATGGAAGATTCAATCTTAGTCCTGTATTGACGCTTTTCGTCTGAGGGCATAGCTGGATTTCTTATAAGCGTCCGGATTAGTGTCCCACTCCTTGAAACGGCAGCTCTAGCCTTTAGCTCGATGCGGATGTTGCCGGTAATCCATGGCTTCTGGTTGGGAAATGTACGTACGGTCATTGTGGGGACGACGTCGTTGATGCACTTATTGATAAAGCCGGTGACTGAAGTAGATGAATCTCGGAACATATTTCAGTCTGTGCTAGCAAAACAGTCCTGTAGTGTAGCATCCACGTCATCTGACCACTTCCGTATTAAGCGAGTTACTTGTACTTCCTGCTTTAGTTTTTACTTGTAAGCAGGAATCAGGAGGATAGAATTATGGTCAGATTTACCAAATGGAGGCTGAGGGGGAGCTTTGTATGCGTCTCTGTGTGTGGAGTAAAGGTGGTCTAGTTTTTTTCCCTCTGGTTGCACATGTGACATTCTGGTAGAAATGAGGTAAAATGGATTTAAGTTTGCCTGCATTAAAGTCCCCGGCCACTAGGAGTGCCTCTAGGAGCGAGCAATAACCAGCAGTTATTGACAAATAGACACACACCCCCGACACTCGTCTTACCAGACGTAGCTGCTCTGTGCTGCCGAAACACGGAGAAGTCAGCCAGCTCTATATTATCCGTGTCATCATTCAGCCAAGTCTCGGTGGAACATAAGATATTACAGTTTTTAGTATCCCGTTGGTAGGATAGTCTTAATCGTAGATCGTCCAGTTTGTTTTCCAATGATTGCACGTTGGCCAATTATGCAATAGTCAAACCTTACTCTGTTTATCGTAATTGGCGTAAGGTCAAAATTGAAGTAAGCTTACGCCAATTAAAACACCTGATTTTCTGAGCAATCTTTCTAATTATTAGGACAGCCTAATCAGAGGTCCAGCTGTGTATTTGATCTGTGCACGTGCCAGTACCAGCCAAACAAGCCTCCCTCTTTAGCGCCAGTGAAGTGAGTTCAGAACAACTGAAAGTATGCATCTTAGAAATAGTTTTCACATACAAACTGCATATGTCCCAACTCAGAATCATATAGGTGTCACAAAAATATCATGGCGCTGTGGTAGAATGTTTCTTTTGATTGGCGATTTTCTGCATTTGTCAAAGTCCAATCAGGTAGCCTGATTTCAGATGTGTCCATGTAAACAGGGTTATTAGGAAAGCATGTACACGTTTAAATCAAACTATTATATTAATCTGGCTATTCACAATAATTGTATTATTGTGTGCATGTACAGTAACCGTACTCAGTGAATTGATGTCATAAAGCTACTGTTCATTGCCGGCAGGCTGGCTGGCTGAACCAAGGCTGACCACTGCATTGCCTGTATCAGTTACCTCAGACCTGGCGTATCAGCAGGGCCAAGCAGGCAGAAAATATACAGAGAATCAGGCCACTGGTTTTTAAATGAGTGCAAACATTTTCATGACAGGAAAAAGGACAGGTTCTGGTGATGGAGAGGGGGAGGGGAGGAGAAAAGAGAGGAATGGAAAGGAGGGGGAAGGGAGGAGAGGAGGGGAGGGGAGGAGAAAATAGAGGAATGGAAAGGAGGGGGAAGGGAGGAGAGGAGGGGAGGAGGGGAGGGGAGGAGAGGAGAGGGGAGGGGAGGGGAGGGGAGGAGAGGAGAGGAGTCGAGAGGAGAGGAGGGGAGAGGAGGAGAAAAGAGAGGAATGGAAAGGAGGGGGAAGGGAGGAGAGGAGGGGAGGGGAGGAGAAAATAGAGGAATGGAAAGGAGGGGGAAGGGAGGAGAGGAGGGGAGGAGGGGAGGGGAGGGGAGGAGAAAAGAGAGGAATGGAAAGGAGGGGGAAGGGAGGAGAGGAGGGGAGGGGAGGAGAAAAGAGAGGAATGGAAAGGAGGGGGAAGGGAGGAGAGGAGGGGAGGTGGGAGAGAGAAGAGAGGAATGGAAAGGAGGGGGAAGGGAGGAGAGGAGGGGAGGGGAGGAGAGGAGGGGAGGGGAGGAGAGGAGGGGAGGGGAGGAGGGGAGGGGAGGAGAAAAGAGAGGAATGGAAAGGAGGGGGAAGGGAGGAGAGGAGGGGAGGAGGGGGAAGGGAGGAGGGGAGGAGAGGAGGGGAGAGGAGGAGAAAAGAGAGGAATGGAAAGGAGGGGGAAGGGAGGAGAGGAGGGGAGGGAGGAGAAAATAGAGGAATGGAAAGGAGGGGAAGGGAGGAGAGGAGGGGAGGTGGGGGAGAGAAGAGAGGAATGAAAAGGAGGGGGAAGGGAGGAGAGGAGGGGAGGGGAGGAGAAAAGAGAGGGATGGAAAGGAGGGGGAAGGGAGGAGAGGAGGGGAGGTGGGGGGAGAGAAGAGGGAACACACTCCTAATAGACCACAGCAAATCCTTTAATGCGTGCTCCGATTGAGCACATACACACACACCCTCACACAGTGTTTAACAGGCAGGTATTCCATGGAGAAGAGAGGGTTTTAATGATTGGGGAAGTGATTCCCAGCAGCTCTGCACTCTGGTTTCCCAGTCCTCCCCTCTGTCGATGTCTCTGATAATGATGTCAATGAGAACGGATGCAGGGAGGGATGGATGGAGGGAGGGCAGGAGGAGATGATTAGAAACACACTGCTAATCGCTAGGCCACAGAGGAATCTCTACATCAGAGAGAGAGAGATTCTGTGTGTGTTCTAAAGCACTAAAACGCTGAGTACTGGGTTTACTACTTTAACTGCTCCTGTTGTCACAGACACTTAGGGGTTAACTCTCCCTTTCCCTGTCTGCTTCACTCTCTCTGTTCTGCTCAAATCTTACATAAACAGGGCACTTTTCCTCCCCCTCTCTCTCCTTTCTCCCCTTCTCCCTTCCACTTTCCCTGGTCCTGTGCTTGCTCTACTGCTCTGGGTCAAGGTTGACACACATACAGCACAGAGAGAGAGGAGGCATGAGCGAGGTGGAGCGAGTGAGAGAGAGGTGTGTGGGCACTCACTTTGGCACACTGTGTGAACATACTGTACAGCAGGGTTCCCCAACTGGTGGCCCGTGTGTCGAATTTGGACCGCAGGTTAATTTATTTGGCCCCTCCCAAGTTTTCAGATAAAACAATTTTGTATTATTCTTTTTTAATTGTTAAACATTCAAGACTGTAAAAACACCAGTAAATTAGCTACAAGGGATTTTAATTTTGGGAATCTGTTCCAAAGTATTCCCACGCATAATAGAGAGAGATATGTGATCATATACCATTTTATTTATTCAGGTAAGTTGACTGAGAACACATTCTTATTTACAGCTACGACCTGGGGAATAGTTCCAGGTAAGAGGAGGAAGGATGAATGAGCCAATTGGAAATGGGGATGATTAGGTGGCCATGATGGTATGGGGGCCAAATTGGAAATTTAGCCAGGATACCAGGGTTAATAACCCTACTCTTATGATAAGTGCCATGGGATCTTTTGTGACCACAGAGAGTCAGGACACCTGTTTAACATCCCATCCGAAACACAGCACCCTATACAGGGCAATGTCCCAATCACTGTTCTGGGGCATTGGGATCTTTTTTTTTACCAGATGAAAGATTGCCTCCTACTGGCCTTCCAACACCACTTCCAGCAGCATCTGGTCTCCCATCCAGGGACTGACTAGGACCAACCCTGCTTAGCTTCAGAGGCAAGCCAGCAGTGGGATGCAGGGTGTACAAATGTAAGCAAGTTTTGAAATGTTTATGTTTTAAGTCAAATATTATATCTGTTTGGGCCTCTTACAGTCAATTTACAGTGTACAAATTATTTGTAATTATGTTACGGCCCCGTGACCATCCACTCAAGAAAAAAATCAGCCCGCGGCTAAATCTAGTTTATCTTTATTCAACTAGGCAAGTCCGTTAAGAACAACATTTTATTTACAATGATGGCCTACCCCAGCCAAACCCTAACAACGCTGGGCCAATTGTACACCGCCCTATGGGACTCCCAATCACAGCTGATTGTAATACAGCCTGGAATCAAACCAGGTTCTGTAGTGACGCCTCTAGCACAGAGATGCAGTGCCTTAGACCGCTGTGCCACTCGGGAGCGCCAATCAAGTTGATGATCCCTGCTGTACTGGCTCTGCAAACAAATCCTGGAGAGGGATCTCTCTTTATCTTTATCTGCCTGCCTGCCTCTCAATCTCTCTCTAAAAGTACAAACATGCACAGGTATATTTTAGAAAAGAAATGTTAGACACTTCCAGCAGGAGTAAATCCTACCTGCTCACAACAACACTTTATTTACGCTGAAAAGCTACAAATCAGAGAAAAAAACAGTTTTATTTGTTTACATTGATTTACATTATTTTCTGTCTTTCACATTTGCTTGTACTGTATCTGTTCTAGTGTTCCATGAGTTCCATTCCCTCAGTACTCTCCAGTGATTGGCTGTTAGATTTAAGTGCGCTGACCTGCTGTCAGGGTTAGACTGGCTGGACAAATCAGAATCTTGACAGGAGACAGACAGGAGAACACCTGCGAGACAACTCACCCCCCATCCCACCTGTCTCACCCCATACCTCACCTTCTATCTCACCTGTCTCACCCCCTACCTCACCCCCTATCCCACCTGTCTCACCCCCTACCTCACCCCCTATCCCACCTGTCTCACCCCATACCTCACCTTCTATCTCACCTGTCTCACCCCATACCTCACCCCCTATCCCACCTGTCTCACCCCCTACCTCACCCCCTATCCCACCTGTCTCACCCCATACCTCACCTTCTATCTCACCTGTCTCACCCCATACCTCACCCCCTATCCCACCTGTCTCACCCCATACCTCACCTTCTATCTCACCTGTCTCACCCCCTACCTCAACTATCCTACACCATACCTCACCCCCTATCCCACCTGTCTCACCCCATACCTCACCTTCTATCTCACCTGTCTCACCCCATACCTCACCCCCTATCCCACCTGTCTCACCCCATACCTCAACTTCTATCTCACCTGTCTCACCCCATACCTCACCCCCTATCCCACCTGTCTCACCCCATACCTCACCTTCTATCTCACCCCATACCTCAACCCCTATCCCACCTGTCTCACCACATACCTCACCCACTATCCCACCTGTCTCACCCCATACCTTACCTTCTATCTCACCTGTCTCACCCCATACCTCAACTATCCTACACCATACCTCACCCCCTATCCCACCTGTCTCACCCCATACCTCACCTTCTATCTCACCTGTCTCACCCCATACCTCACCTTCTATCTCACCTGTCTCACCCAATACCTCAACTATCTCACACCATACCTCACCCCCTATCCCACCTGTCTCACCCCATACCTTAAATTCTATCTCACCTGTCTCATCCCATACCTCACCTTCTATCTCACCTGTCTCACCCCATACCTCACCTTCTATCTCACTTGTCTCACCCCATACCTCACCTTCTATCTCACCTGTCTCACCCCATACCTCACCTTCTATCTCACTTGTCTCACCCCATACCTCACCTTCTACCTCACCTGTAATCCGCTCCTTACAGGGCCACACAGCTAGTCAGAGGTGAGGTGTGTGTGTTACGTCTGAAGCTGAGGGAGTTTGTAGAGGAGGTTTAGTTTGCAGTATCACAGAAAGGTTGACTGACTGTGTAAAAACAAGCATATTTTATTTGTGCGATTTGATGTATTTTGTGGCAGTTATTTTAATAGTAATGAATGTTTTGCAGTGTAGTTTTATCATTAGTAAATAAAGGGGGCTGATAACACTGGACTGTTATTAGGGTTGGACCATATGGGGCTCACATCACACACACACACAGAAATGCACGCACGCACGCACGCACACACACACACACACGCACACACAGAAATGCACGCACGCACGCACACACACACACACACACACACACACACAGAAGAGCAGAGCGTGAAAGGTCAAGTCCACATTTCTACAATCCTAGAGAGGTCATAGAGGTCATGGAAAGGTCACCATGGGGTCAGAGGAGAGGTCATAGATCAGGCTGATCAGAACCAAAAGAGAAAGATGTCACCGTTTTAGTCTACGTTTCATTCATATCCTCTTGATGTTTTTCATGTAAACCTTCGTCAAGCATGTATTATTGGCAGTGAGGGCATTTTAATTTTATTGCATGTCAGCAGAGTTAAAGTTTGCAAAAATAAATTGAAACATTATTCTGATGATAGTTTCAGCATCAACATATGCAATCTGTAGAGGCTGTCCAAATAAAGCATGTTTTTTATATTTTGTATCTCGCCTCTCACATTGGGTTTTATGTAAATAGATAAGATGGTGTTTTATTCCCAATCAGAGGAATCTCCTGTCGCATCCCAGTCTCTACATAATAACCCCCAGAATCCCCCCCCCCCCCCACACACACACACTGCATACACTGCATATTGCAGACACTGCATATTTCCTCTCTCAGGGGGGAAAGGCTTTGATCAATGAAAATAAATACTTTTCTTCACATAATGAGCCGAACAGGGAGAGGGAGGAGGGTAGGGAAAGGGGTAAGGGGTAAAGAGAGGGGGATAGGGTAAAATACAGTAAGGAAGAAGGGTAAAAGCACGTATGTCCTACCAACAGGACATTAAAAATGGTAATATCTTCTGTTTCTCAGAGTCGTGGCTGAACGACGACATTATGAACATACAGCTGGCGGGTTATACACTCTATCGGCAGGACAGAACAGCAGCCTCTGGTAAGACACGGGGCGATGGCCTATGCAAATATGTGAACAACAGCTGGTGCACGATATCTAGGGAAGTCTTGAGGTTTTGCTCGCTTGAGGTAGAGTATCTCATGATAAGCTGTAGACCACACTATCTACTAAGAAAGTTTTCATCTGTATTTTTTGTAGCTGTCTACATACCACCACAGAATGATGCTGGCACTTAAACCATGCTCAATATGCTGTATACCGCCATAAACAAACAGGAAAACGCTCATCCAGAGAAGGCGCTCCTAGTGGCCGGGGACTTTAATGCAGGGAAACTAAATCAGTTTTACCTCATTTCTATCAGCATGTTAAATGTGCAACCAGAGGAAAATAAATTCTAGACCACCTTTACTCCACACACAGAGAATCATACAAAGCTCTCCCTCGCCCTCCATTTGGCAAATCTGACCATAATTCTATCCTCCTGATTCCTGCTTCCAGGCAAAATTTAAAGTAGGAAGCACCAAGAAGACTCGGTCTATAAATAAGTGGTCAAATGAAGCAGATGCTAAGCTACATGACTGTTTTACTAGCACAGACTGGAATATGTTCCGTGATTCATCCGATGGCATTGAGGAGTACATCACATCAGTCACCGGCTTTATCAATAAGTGCATCGAGGATGTCGTCCCAATAGTGACTGTACGTACATACAGTGACTTGCAAAAGTATTCAGCGTTTTTACTATTTTGTTGCATTACAACCTGTAATTTAAATAGATTTTTATTTGGATTTTAGGTAATGGACATACACAAAATAGTCCAAATTGGTGAAATGAAATGAAAAAAATAACTTGTTTAAAAGAAAATCTAAAAAGTTAAAATCGGAAAAGCGGTGTGTACATATGTATTCCCCCCCTTTGCTATGAAGCCCCTAAATAAGATCTGGTGCAACCAATTAACTTCAGAAGTCACATAATTAGTTAAATAAAGTCCACCTGTGTGCAATCTAAGTGTCACATGATTTGTCACATAATCTCAGTATATATATATATACACCTGTTCTGAAAGGCCCCAGAGTCTGCAACACCACTAAGCAAGGGGCACCACCAAGCAAGCGGCACTATGAAGACCAAGGAGCTCTCCAAACAGGTCAGGGACAAAGTTGTGGAGAAGTACAGATCAGGGTTAGGTTATAAAAAAGTATCAGAAACTTTGAACATCCGACGGAGCACCTTTAAATCCATAATTAAAAAATGTAGAGAATATGGCATCACAACAAACCTGCCAACAGAGGACCGCCCACAAAAACTGACGGACCAGGCAAGGAGGGCATTAATCAGAGAGGCAACAAAGAGACCAAAGATAATCCTGAAGGAGCTGCAAAGCTCCACAGCGGAGATTGGAGTATCTGCCCATAGGACCACTTTAAGCCGTACACTCTACAGAGCTGGGCTTTACGGAAGAGTGGCCAGAAAAAAGCCATTGCTTAAAGAAAAAAATAAGCAAA
Source organism: Salmo trutta (assembly GCF_901001165.1). Classification (NCBI taxonomy): domain Eukaryota; kingdom Metazoa; phylum Chordata; class Actinopteri; order Salmoniformes; family Salmonidae; genus Salmo; species Salmo trutta. The sequence continues at coordinate 33,277,481 of NC_042963.1, forward strand.
CACATTTGGTGTTCGCCAAAAGGCAGGTGGGAGACTCCCCAAACATATGGAAGAAGGTACTCTGGTCAGATGAGACTAAAATTGAGCTTTTTGGCCATCAAGGAAAACGCTATGTCTGGCGCAAACCCAACACCTCTCATCACTGTGAGAACACCATCCCCACAGTGAAGCATGGTGGTGGCAGCATCAGAAGCCATGGATTACAGGCTAAATTCACACTGAGCTAAATAGTAGAGCTGCCGCTTTCAAGGACCGGGACTCTAACCCTGAAGCTTATAAGAAATCCCGCTATGCCCTCCGACGAACCATCAAACAGGCAAAGCGCCAATACAGGACTAAGATTGAATCGTACTACACCAGCTCCGACGCTCGTCAGATGTTGCAGACTACAAAGGGAAGCACAGCCGCGAGCTGCCCAGTGACACGAGCCTACCAGATGAGCTAAATAACTTCTATGCTCACTTCGAGGCAAGTAACACTGAAACATGTATGAGAGCATCAGCTGTTCCGGACGACTGTGTGATCACACTCTCCGCAGCCGATGTGAGTAAGACCTTCAAACAGGTCAACATTCACAAGGCCGCAGGGCCAGACGGATTACCAGGCCGTGTACTCCGAGCGTGCGCTGACCAACTGGCAAGTGTCTTCACTGACATTTTCAACCTCTCCCTGTCTGAGTCTGTAATACCAACATGTTTCAAGCAGACCACCATAGTCCCTGTGCCCAAGAACACTAAGGTAACCTGCCTAAATGACTACTGACCCGTAGCATGTCTGTAGCCATGAAATGCTTTGAAAGGCTAGTCATGGCTCACATCAACACCATTATCCCAGAAACCCTAGACCCACTCCAATTTGCATACCGCACCAACAGATCCACAGATGATGCAATCTCCATTGCACTCTCCATTGCCCTTTCATGCCTGGACAAAGGAACACCTCTGTGAGAATGCTATTCATTGACTACAGCTTAACGTTCAACAACATAGTGCCCTCAAAGCTCATCACTAAGATAAGGACCCTGGGACTAAACACCTCCCTCTGCAACTGGAGCCTGGACTTCCTGACGGGCCGCCCCCAGGTGGTAAGGGTAGGTAACAACACATCCGCCTCACTGATCCTCAACACGGGGTCCCTCAGGGGTGCGTGCTCAGCCCCCTCCTGTACTCCCTGTTTACTCATGATTACACGGCCAGGCACAACTCCAACATCATCATAACGTTTGCTGATGACTGAACAGTGGTAGGCCTGATCACCAACAATGATGAGACAGCCTATAGGGAGGAGGTCAGAGACCTGGCAGTGTGGTGCCAGGACAACAACCTCTCACTCAATGTGATGATTGTGGACAACAGGAAAAGGAGGACCGAGCACGCCCCCATTCTCATCGACAGGGATATAGTGGAGCAGGTTGAGAGCTTCAAGTTCCTTGGAGTCCACATCACCAACCAACTAACATGGTCCAACCACACCTAGACAATTGTGAAGAGGGCACGACAAACCTATTTCCCCTCAGGAGACTGAAAATATTTGGCATGGGTCCTTAGGTCCTCAAAAGGTTAATTATCAAAAAGAGATGAAAATACAGTAATTATCGGACATTGGAACAGGGCAGCATTTTATTTGTTTTTAATGTTGATGTGAGAGTGTGCGTGTGTGTGTGTCAGTGACGTCTGACTGAACACGGAGGTTATCGTTCAGGAAGCGGCAGCATGCATCTCTTATCAGCTGATCAGTAGCTAAAGCCAGACTAAAAAGATAAAAAGGACAGAAAGAGGGGAAAGAGAAAGAAAAGGCATTAAAGACGTAGGTGGTTTATAATGAGTTTAATTAAGAGAAAAACAACACATGATTTAGAGCAATGCCGTCGGGTGTACGCCAAATAAAAATGTGATTCACATTTAAAAAAATATACATTTTCAAACAGTACATTTTTATTTTTCAACGGGCTATTTATTTGAGTGAGGTTTTTTTCTTGCCTGAGTAGCCTCGTTTCAATGCCCAAAATTAAATGATGTCAAATACAGGTAACCTAGTCAAATAATTAACATCCAATCCCATTAACCGTTACTCTCTCGTTGGAACCCTTCACTCTTGCGCAGACATTTAGAAATGAAACATGACAATTTGAAAAATAAGCCACAGCAGTTTTTTGAGTGAGAATAAAGACGACTTTCGAGTAGTAAGACATGTATGAAAGCAACAGATACCATTAATAAGAAGGGGCTAGAAGAGTCGTATATGGTGAGCTACCGAGTGGCTAGGACAGGCAAGCCCCATACTACTGTGGAGGACTTAATTCTTCCTGCTGCCGCGGATATGGCTGGGACAATGCTGGGGGAAAAGGCCCAAAAAACTACACAGACAATGCCTTCATCAAACAACATTGTTTCATGACGCATCAGTGACATGGCAGGAGATGTTTTGAAACAATTACAGCTTCGCATACAGGCCAGTGAATTCTATGTGTTACAGCTGGATGAGTCAACAGATGTAGGGCCTGGCACAGCTCCTGGTATATGTCCATTACGTTTATGGGGGGTCAATTAAGGAAGACATCCTCTTCTGCAAACCACTGGAAACCAGGACAACATGAGAGGATATTTTTAAAGTACTGGACAGCTTTGTGACATCAAATGGACTTTGGTGGTCAAGATGTGTTGGTGTTTTTACTGATGGCGCAAAAGCCATGACAGGGAGACATAGTGGAGAGGTAACGCACGTGCAAGCAGTTGTTCCCGACGCCACTTGGGTACACTGCAGCATCCACCGAGAGGCTCTTGCTGCCAAGGGAATGCCTGACAGCTTGAAAGACGTTTTGGACACCACAGTGAAAATGGTTCACTTTTTTAAAGCAAGGCCCCTGAACTCTCGTGTATTTTCTGCATTATACAATGATATGGGCAGCGACCATGTAATGCTTTTATAACGTACACAAGTGCGCAGGTTATCAAGCGGCAAAGTATTGGCTTTTTTTTAAAATTGAGAGACGAGCTTAAAGTTGACTTTACTGACTATCATTTTCACTTGTCTGACCACTTGCATGATGACGAGTTTCTCACACAACTGGCCTATCTGGGTGATGTTTTTTCTCATCTGAATGATCTGAATCTAGGATTACAGGGACTCTCCGCAACTACATTCAATGTGTGGGACAAAATTGAGGCTATGATAAAGAAGTTGTAGCTTTTCTCTGTCTGCATTAACAAGGACAACACACAGGTGTATTGTATGATTTTTTTGTATGCAAATGAACTCAAGCTTACGGACAATGTCAAATGTGATATAGCGAAGCACCTGAGTGAGCTGGGTGTGCAATTACGCAGGTACTTTGCCGAAACGGACGACCCAAACAACTGGATTCATTAACCCTTTCATGCCCTGCCTCCAGTTCACTTACCGATATCTGAACAAGAGAGCCTCATCGAAATTGCAACAAGCGGTTCTGTGAAAATGTAATTTAATCAGAAGCCACTGCCAGATTTCTGAATAGGGCTTCGCTCAGAGTATCCTGCCTTGGGAAATCATGCTGTTAAGACACTGATGCCCTTTGTAGCCACGTACCTATGTGAGAGTGGATTCTCGCCCCTCACAAGCATGAAAACTAAATACAGGCACAGACTGTGTGTGGAAAATGATTTAAGACTGAGACTCTCCAATACAACCCAATATTGCAGAGTTATGTGCATCCTTTCAAGCACACCCTTCTCATTAACCTGTGGGGAGTTATTCACAATTTTTTATGAACAAATAAGGTTTTAAATGTGGCTAAATAAAGATGCCTAAATAAAGAGCAAAATGATTGATTATTATATTATTATTGGTGCCCTGGTCCTATAAGAGCTCTTTGTCACTTCCAACGAGCCGGGTTGTGACAAAAACTCACTCCTTCTTATGTTTAATAAATGTATTGCATAATGATGGCAAAAAACAACATTGGAGAGTGCGTTGACTCTGGTGCTAGAGGGGGTACGCAGCTGGAGGTTGAATGTTTGAAGGGGTACGGGACTATAAAAAGTTTGTAAACCACTGATTTAAAGGAAACAGGTTTTCATCCTTCTCTCGCCTTCTGTCCATTTCTCATTCCGCAAGGTCAGAGAAGCCCCTATCTTTTCCATTCTTTCTTTCTCTCTCTCCCTCGCTCTCTCATTCTCTCTTTCTCTCACCTCATCTCTCTCTGTCCCCTTGCTCTTCCAGACTCCATTTAGAAAACACTCCTAAACCTTAGACAGCTCTATAACTATACCTCTCTCCCCCCTTCATCCACAGCTAAATGACTGAACACTTATCTTATCTACTGCCTCCATAGTACAGCCTATCACAGCCAATGTCTCTGGTCCTACCACACACTGTAATGGCAGAGTGATGTCTTCTCATTTAGCTGTTTGACTACAGTACATCACAGCTCTGATATTTTGTGATGGAAAGCTGACAAACGACAGGTGTCCATTCATTCTGCTCTGTCATGCTACTTTTCCTCTCCAATCTGTGGCTAGCAAGAGCCTAAATCAGGGGATCTGTCTGTAGTCTGAGGGGGGCTTAAGTCCCCTAAATCAGACCCCCTGCCAGGCACTCAACAGGGGGGTACAGAAGGATGAGAGTAAAGACAGGAGGATGATAGGAGAGAAAGAAGAGCAGTGATGCTAAATCTCTCCACAACAACTCTATATCACTAGATACGTCCTCCCAGGATAGAGGACAGTGTACTGTACACACACTCACACATTGTTGATACATGTTACTGTAAGGTGAGCATGCTGTGTGCATCCTCTGTTACAGTAGGTAGTGCAGCGTGGACGTGGCTATTGATTCGAGTTTACAGTATGTAGATGGCTCTGCTTCCCTCTTCCCATGCAGTCCACAGCAGACACACAACGTAAGCCTGTAACTTTCACAGGGATGGAAAGATAAGTTAGCTGCCATATTTCACACTCTTATCCATTTGCTTATTGATTAGCTATATCAGCTGCGTCCCCTAAAGCACCTTGTTTGTTCTATTAGCATATGCCTTGGGTTTCCTTTGTTTGCAATTTTGATGGTGTGTGTAATGAACGTGTGTGTGTGAGAGGAGCAGTAATACTCTGTCTACCCTGAGGTCCCCTCAGCCTTGCAGGCCTCCTCTGTATAGGCCTCCTGACACATGCCTAAACGGAAAGCCAGGATCCACTAATTGGCCACTGTGTTATTGCGTGTGTGTGTGTGCGTGTGCGTGTGCGCGCGTGCGTGCGTGTGTGTGCGTGTGCGCGTGCGGGTGTGTGTGTATGAATGCTGGTGTAGAAAGCTGTTTGTGTCAGCAGTTCGGGGTGAGAGATGTTATCTTAGGGCAGACTGAGGGAGACAACACAACTAATATGGACATTCTTAAACAGTTCAAGTAGCCAATATAATCCTCACATTTTAAAAATGTTCATATTACAGTAATTCCAACGCATATTACAATGTTTTTAGACGGCCGTGCATTCTTAAATCCTCTATTTAAAATAATTGTAAATAAAAGTTTTGCCTTGTTTTATGACCTTGGTAATTATGCTGTTTAATTCTATTGTATCATAATTATGCTTCATTGTTTAGCGGTTTAGGGAGCCTTGTTAGCTCTAATTGGTTTGTTATCTCTCTGTGTTTATTAAATGCTCTATAATTGTTAATTACCATGTGAGGATTTCTAAGGATTTGTCTCCAGTATCAAAATAAATTAATTACAGAACAACAGCAATGATAACAGTGTGTGTGTGTGTGTGTGTGTGTGTGTGTGTGTGTGTGTGTGTGTGTGTGTGTGTGTGTTTGTTTAATTCTTGCAAATGACATTCATAGCTAAATGTATCTGCTCAGGATATCAGTGAAAAAGATGCTGTAGGGCTTGGTGTGTTAGACACACCTGAAACAGTCTGTTTCTCACTCTGAACACATCAATCTCATTCATACCTCAGGATAGTTCCCTCTATCTCTCTTCCTCCCTCTGTTTTTCTCTGTCATTTTTTACACACACCACACCCTGCATTCTCTCTATTATTTATCTTTCTCCATACTCTGTCTGTCTTCTTCCTCTTCCAGTCATCTCCCAGTGTATCCATACTGACTGACACTAGCCGTGTGAATCCAGCTGCTGAAGGCACACACACGCACACACACACACACACACACACACACACACACACACACACACACACACACACACACACACACACACACACACACACACACACACACACACACCACACACACACACACACACACACACACACACTCACACACACACTCACACACTCACACATTCACACTCTTTCTCCCTCTACATATGTCCAGTCCAGCTGTGGTCCTGTGGAAACTGTACAGTATGTTTGTCTGTTGTCTGTTTCCCATAGTTAAACTGATCGGTGAAGGTGCTCTTCAGTCTGTCTCTTCATGTGAGTGTGTCCTGATGTGAGATAAAAGTGTGTATTTTAATATAACTAACTATATAATATATTTAATGCCAAGATATACCTTGGTTTGGATGTTGTGACACACACACACACAAATATGGTATAGTTCTTACCAGGGTCCAGTATCTCTGAGATAGGGTAGTATATTTGTGGGACCAGAGGGACTAGGGTTTAACTATAGAGTGGCCTGTTGATAGACACCACCTAGCCAACACCTCTACTTTATTACAATTTAAACACAGGAAGCAGAATATCACCGCTCTGGGGGACTGGAGAAGGAAAACGTTAGCTACTTCCCACCGCCATAGAGGAGAGGTTCTGAAATGTTCCTCTACTGTAATTAAAGAGATTGAACGTGATTCTGAAAACTAGGTCTGTATTTTTAAAATCTTCCTTTTTGGACTTCACGTGTCCATATATGGCTGATACATGCATAATACTCTGTCTGTCATCTCTCCTGGTGGAGAAAGACACACAGTCCTTCATTTCAATGCTTCAAATATTTTGTCCATGTGAGTTGCGTGCTCGTCCCTTTCATAGTGAAAGCCACGTACAAATATGTAACATATTGTACAAATTGGAATTTGTAGCATATCATAGGAATTGCTGGACGTAACATATCATACTAAATGATGACTTTGTACACAATTATACAAAACCTCTGTAAGATCCCTTTAAATGAATGAAGAAAAAACATGAATTCACTGTTACTGTCTGGAAGAAGAGAAGCACTAGACATGGTGATACATTCAGTAAAATGTCAAAAGAATGACTAAATGTGGGCTCTCAAAAACATCGGTGTGCACATTGTATGTGTGTGTGTGTGTTTTGCCAGCATGTCTGAATGTGTGTGGGTGTGTGTATGTGTGTGTGTGTGTGTGTGTTTGTAGCTTTTTAAAGGAGCTAGATTACCACTGTAGTGAGCGATGCTGCTGATACAGAGAAGATGCTGTAATAGTTATCGCCTCGTATCTAGCATACAGAACCAGAGTCAACACACAGCAGGAAATACTGGTATGATGCTTTACCACCAGGAAACCCCATAGACCTGGAACTGAAAGTACACATGGAATCACAACTCACTACAGAAACAATAACGATATAAATATAGTGGGGGAAAAAAGCGACAGAGTGGGAGAGAGAGAGAGAGAGAGAGATAAGAAAGTCATAGAGAGAGATAGAGAGAGAGAGTCAGAGAGAGAGAGAGATTTAGAGAGGGAGTTGGAAGGCGATAGAGAAAGATAGAGGGAGAGCTAGAGAGAGTGAGAGAGCGAGCGAGAGAGAGGGAGAGAGAGAGAGAGAGAGCTAGAGAGAGGGAGAGAGAGAGAAAGAGAGCGAGAGAGAGAGGAAGAGAGAGAGATGGGTCAATATAAAAAGCAACCAAGCGATATATAGTATGTGATCATATCAGAAAACACAGCCAAGTGCACACTGCACTTACACACTACATCACGTTCACGCACACACACTCACACACAGGCACCGCACACACAGCGCTCACACACACATGGTGGCTGCAGTGGAGATTTGTTGGTTGTGTTGGTGCAGTGGACTGTAGCAGTGGAGCAGTAACAGTTTGATGGTAGGCTTTATGAGGACATTATATAATGTGTGTGACAGTTTACTCAGTGAGTGTCAGAAGGGGGAGATATGTGATGCTATGGGAACCAGTACTCCTCTGTGGCCCTACTGGACTGACTTACGACTAGCTCTGTGGTTGGCTACTGAATTAGCCCTCTGATTGGCTACTGAATTAGCCCTCTGATTGACTAATGAATTAGCCATCTGATTGGATACTGAAATAGCTATGTTTTTGGCAACTGAATTTTCTGTGTTTGGCTATAGAATGATCTCTCTGATCAAGTAATCGACTAACTCTGTGATTGGATATTGAACTAGCTCTGTGATTGGCTGTTGAAGGAGAGAAGCTGGATGAGAGGCTAAAGCCTCTACTATTACATTAATCCCACTAGAGCAGGGCTATACAGTACTGTAGACTAAAGAGACAGAGGCTGATCTCTGGAATGCTGTTTGCTGATAGATGCTGGGTGTGTTTTATCCTAGAATAAAGATGATGGATTGTGGTAATGATTGAGCTGGGCTGTGGCCATGACTGGACTGGCAGTCTCAGACTGACTGGGAGAGAGGAAGTTTCAGTCATTATTCTTTTCTGACCCTCTGGGGATCCCTGTGCTGACCTGGGGTTGTGTGTGTGTGTGTGACAGGCTTAGATCCTCATGTCAGGGACACTGGTGAGAGAGGCAGAATGAAACACGACAACCCTCTGTTCTGCTGCTGTTCTCTCTGTCTGTCACTCACTATCCCAGAGGAGGCTATAGGAAGACACACACACAGACACACAGAGAGAGAGACACAAACACACACACACATACACACAGAGAGAGAGAGAGAGAGAGAGAGAGAGAGAGAGAGAGAGAGAGAGAGAGAGAGAGAGAGAGAGAGAGAGAGAGAGAGCAGCTGAGGATGGAGTTGTCGACTCTCTTCTGATCCATCACCTCCCACCCCTCTGAAGGTGTACCGAGACACATGTCGCATGAATACAAAAATACACACATGTGCTCAGTTTCTGCAGAAGGCAGAGGAAGAGGCAGGTTGTAATATCAGTAGGCTATCTATTCTCTCCTCTGCTAGTTGATCCCAATCCTCTTTGGAAATAACAGCAGCAACACAAATCTGTGTGGCTGGCAGAGACAGATAGATAGGGCTGGGCTCTGTTTAATACCCTAATGTAAACCGGTAGCAATCAACCCTAACACAGCAGCACTCAGGGAACAATAAACTACACTCTCTATTCTCCCACCAGATAACAGCACTGTCTCTCTCTCTCTCTCTGTGTGTGTGTGTGTGTGTGTGTGTGTGTGTGTGTGTGTGTGTGTGTGTGTGTGTGTGTGTGTGTGTGAGAGAGGTACTGTACTGTTGTGTCTTTAGCAGACAGAGGACAATGCTGCATCCCAGATTGGTTAGATCCCAAGTGTTTGTTGTTCTACTTTAGAATGTGTCTTAAACCAGAGAGTGATGTAGACCCTGACCTCAGAGACTAACTCTACAGTATGTCTGATACGCTCCTTTATTCATCCCCCACTATCCCTGCTGATATCTCACTCTTATCCCTCTGCACCCCTTTGTTTACTTCTTCTCCTCATCCCTCCCTCCCTCCCTCTCCCCTGGTTCAGTGAACAAAGAGCAGAAAAACAGTCAAATAGAGCGAGGCTCAGATTGTCCAATCTAAAAAAACAGCAGTGACACAAATATCACAAATATCCCCACACCAGAGAAAGACCAGCCAGCAACAAAGGGGAGAGTATTGTATGCATGTGCGAGTTTGTGTTTATGGTGTATGAGTGCATGTATAGTAGTACTGTATCTACAATACAAAATCTATGTGTATGTGTGTATAGTGTAGCGTGCGTCTTACCTTTATTTCCTGTTGTCAACTTGTCATAATGGCCCTTATTGGTTATAATGGCCCCGTGTTTCCGCCATATAGATCCTGTGTTTCAGCCATATAGGCCCTGTGTTTCAGCCATTTAGACCCTGTGTTTCAGCCATATAGATCCTGTGTTTCAGCCATATAGATTCTGTGTTTCAGCCATATAGATTCTGTGTTTCAGCCATATAGACCCTGTGTTTCAGCCATTTAGACCCTGTGTTTCAGCCATATAGACCCTGTGTTTCAGCCATATAGATTCTGTCTTTCAGCCATTTAGACCCTGTGTTTCAGCCATATAGATCCTGTGTTTCAGCCATATAGATCCTGTGTTTCAGCCATTTAGACCCTGTGTTTCAGCCATATAGATCCTGTGTTTCAGCCATATAGATTCTGTGTTTCAGCCATTTAGACCCTGTGTTTCAGCCATATAGATCCTGTGTTTCAGCCATATAGACCCTGTGTTTCAGCCATATAGACTCTGTGTTTCAGTCATATAGACCATGAAGGCTTCTAGTAGCTCTCTGGCTCTATGTATTATCGGGCTTGCAGGGCTCAGTCGCAGGCATTGAGAGGGTGTGTTTGTCTAGTTTTTTTAATGATAATATTACCAGGATGGAGAGTTGTGAAGTCATTGGTTTTCCAGCTAAGGACCAGATTGGTTTGTAGCTGTACTGGGAATGGTGTTTGCTGTTTTTTATGAAACAGAAGCAGTGTTGCTAGTGTACATTAGGCTTCTGTATTCAGGTGAGATTTGGTATCTGCCTTTGTGACCAGGCAGTATGCAGTATACATTGCCCACTTTTATGGCAAGAGAGAGAGAGATAGAATATAAACAGTATTATTTCAGAGTCCCAGGCATTCAGAAGCTGTTGTGGTTCCAGAGGTGGTTTTATGGAGCAAAAACCAACTTTCTGATCTCTGGGTTGCTTTCTCACTGATTGATTGCTCTGGCCTAAGGCTGCTCTGAGTACGTTGCATCGTGCCTGAGTGTTTACCGGAATGTTGGGAGGATAAAATGTTTGCTATATGTTTGCTGTGTTTGATACCATTCCATTTATTCAATTCCAGCCATTACAATGAGTCCGTCCTCCTATAGCTTATCCCACTAGCCTCCTCTGGTGCGTTTCTATTGTGCCTGTAGGGTTGATTTTGACACACTACCAAACCATGGTGTTTGGCAGATGATAATCTGCTCACTCTGCAGATTGCAACTCAGATGATCTGTTTCGTAATAAACATAGGGATGGTGTGATACTTGTGTGTGGTGCATGGTGCGACAACGAGACAGACACACGCACACACACATGCCGTCTCTCACTAGACTAAGGGGGATAGGAACGTGTGATGAGCTTTCAGTGGGAGGCAGAGAAGAACAAGATAACTATTACACTTAAAGCAGCAGAGAGAACAGAAGAGAGTGATTTAATGTTCTTATTCTGGCCAAGAGAGATCAACAGCATAGTTTAGCTCATGATTAAGAGAGGCTTGTTCTGTAAAAGGTGTGTCTTGGAGAATTACGAGACAGAAGCGCGTGAGTGTGCGTGTGTGTGCGTGTGTGTGCGTGTGTGTGCGTTTGTATCTGTGCTGTCAGATGTATTTTTGTTATGTTTCTTAATTAGCTGACAAAGGTTACTAAAGGTCAAGGCGTGTCTCCGGTGCATGCAAATGTGGCACGACCACACTCAGACAGGTCATCACTGCCATACCATTACAGTTATACCAAATATCACTGATGTATTTAAACCACTCATATATAGACACTGTACTGCCATTCAAGTACCTGAACTAATATTAATACTGATGCATTTACCAAATTGCCACAGGAGAGGGGACACATGTACCCTCCCAATATTCAGAAGAGGTCGATTCGTCCCCCCCAATAATTTATGTAAAATAAAATGAAAATAAAAACAAATGGGATTGGGGGCCTCCTGCAGGTCGGGGGTCGACCTTAGGCACGAAAAATGGTCCAATTCCTCTTTCTCAATTTTCAAACAGAAATGGGGTGTGCCTTTGGTGGTTCATCAATGTGTCATTCTGGTCATGCGCGCCGTGGCCAACATAGCTAGTTCGTTAACTAAACTTGGCTAGCCAGTAACTCCTCCAGTATGTGTTGAAGTTATTTCACAGGAATCGTTTTTGGATGGAAGCTATAGAGATCGGTAAGAAATGTCACTTCTGTAGCCAAATATCTTATTCATCATTTTTGTTTTTAAGCATTAAATGACCTGATATGATGGTGCATTGATCAGTTATACAGTTTAAAGCCATTCGTTTTGCGTTTTTGCCAAAAGTCGACTTTTATAGTAACTGTCCAGTGTTTCCAGAGTTCTATGAAATACCTATAATTAATTACAGTATGAGTGAAATACTGTAGTTTTCCTTCCATTTATTGTATTAAGTAGGTTAAAAAGCAGATTTTTTGTGTTGCAGTGGTGTGGGCGTATACTGCTCATTAAAAATATTAATGCGAGTAGATCGCTGATTGGACAGCTCATCCTCCTCAGGAGGACAAAGTTGTTCTTAAAATTACCATCTCTAGTAAACACACACAATATCAAATCAAATCTATGTTTACTTGTCACATGCACAGGATACAGAAGATGTAAAAAAGGTACAGTGAAATGGTTACTTGCATAGTGGAGTCTTTTGTTTAAACATGTTGCTAGCTGGCTAAACAATGAACCATAATCCCAACTCATACTACCATGCACCATGCATGAATCTGCAGGTAGCTAAAGCTAACCAACTATGTTCAATGTTAGCTAGCTATCTAACATTAGGCTACAACTAGCAATGCAAATGATTTCCTGAGATATGAATGCTATTACTGCACCGATCATACATATAATGTTAGCTAGCGAGCCAGCAAGCTAAAGTTTGCTAGCTAGCTAACAGTACGCTTTAACTTGCAATGAAAACAACTATCTGACAAAATTAGAAACATCTAATATCTGAAAATGTAGCTCTTCTCCGTACACATGGATGAACGCTTCTTCCTCTCTGTCATGGACGCCATGGTTGCCATTAGTTTGAAGATGTCATCCGGAGAAAGGTGTATTATACAACAGCGTTCTGTGTTCTCTTTTCGACTCTCTCCGCATTTGGCAATCATATCTCTGCTTCCACCGGGCATTCCACTGATTTCAAAACTCGGTCAACTTCTTACATGACAACAACACTGTTGATCGCCTTTTCTTCCCCTCACTGTCATCAGAAGACTCTATAATGTATGGTTCAGTGAACATGTTTTTACCCTAAATCAGGGATTTCCACATTGTCGGATTCATTTTCAGAGTCAGAGAGAGTCAGCATGGCACAATCGTCCTCCAGAAAGTAGTCCATCACAACTTTTCCCACTGGTCTTTGTCGATAATGCCTGTTAGATTCAGGGCAGCAATGTTGAGATCAGACGCAACACTTTTTCAGTTCTTCATGGTATCTTAAAAAAAAGCTGCAGAAGAAAGGATTATCTACACATACTGAGCAGCACATGTTCTAGACAGAAGCGTGCTACATGGCAGACCAATCTGAACTGATCTTTTGGCATGTCCAGCCCATCCATTATCTCAGCCAATCATGGCTAGCGGGAAGGTTCCTGTATTTTTCCGTGGCTAAACCAACTAGGTTCATATTTTAAAACAATTATTCGTATTTACAGATGGCATACAATATTGTTATTAAGGCACAAGCCTAAAAACGCATTTTGATCAAATAAAATAAAATAAAAAAGGTTTGAATGCCTCTCCTGTGAAGTAGTGACGTGCAACATAAGCCTAGCTTCGTGAAACAGGTCACAAATGTGTAGAGTAGCAGGAAATGAGCTTTAAAACTGACAAATGTTCTCTCATCTTTATGGCAAAATGTGAAGAATAGCATGAGATGAGCTATAAAACAGCATATCTTTCTCTGTGCCCCATGGCAAAATGTGTTCAAATGCAGGAAGTTAGCAGTTTTCCTAAAACCAATCTGTTTTCCTTAAAAAAAGGTTATCCTTCCACTTATACTGTGTTTTCAAAATACCCCTCCATGTATCCCTCAAAATACCCCTCAAGGGAGGCATAATACGTCATGTCAAACTGTGTAGAAATGCAGGAAATGTGTTTTAAAATGCTGCCATCCACTGTTTGTCCTCCCAATATTTACACCACCATTTTTCCCTTGAGTTGATGAGAATACTGTAATGGATATAGATCTATAGCCTTCCCTGTAGCTCAGTTGGTAGAGCATGGTGTTTGCAACACCAGGGTTGTGGGTTCGATTCCCACGGGGGGCCAGCACAGGAAAAAAAAAAAAAAAAAAAAAAGGTAGGAAATTATATGAAATGTATGCATTCACATCTGTAAGTCGCTCTGGATAAGAGCGTCTGCTTAATGACGTAAATGTAAATGCAATGTAGATCTAATTACCACTGCTACCTGTACAACAACTCTGCCAAATACTCCATCTATTACATTTCCAGCATGCCTAATGTGTTTCTGCCTTAGATAGGCTCCAAAATAATATTGATACAACATTCATTTACATCGACCCTCATACCTCCAACTTTCATATTACCTACTTCTTATTCATATCTTTAAACACATGACAAGTGCTCTTCTAGTTCTCTCTCCAGCTCAGTATGAACCCCAGATAAAGTGTCAGTGAGTTGGGGTCTGTTGAATGAGATGAGAGGTGAGAAAGCAGTAGGTAGTCGCCTGTGCATATATAATATATACACACACCAACACACACACTGTTCTGCTGTGCTCTAGTGGTAAAGGTGAAAGTGTTAGACAAGCTGTAATGTTGGAGGTGAGAGACAGACATTAGTAGTGATAGTAG
>NC_042963.1:33294640-33334640 GCF_901001165.1 Salmo trutta
AATAAATAGCTAGGGAGAAATAATGTAGCTAGGGAGAAATAATGTAGCTAGGGGGAAAAATATAGGTTGGGGGGAAATAATATAGCTCGGGAGAAATAATATAGCTAAGGGGAAATAATACAGCTAGGGAGAAATAATATAGCTAAGGGGAAATAATATAGCCAGGGAGAAATAATATAGCTAAGGGGAAATCATATAGCTAAGGGGAAATAATATAGCTAAGGGGAAATAATATAGCTAGGGAGAAATAATGTAGCTAGGGGAAATAATATAGGTTGGGGGGAAATAATGTAGCTAGGGGGAAATAATGTAGCTAGGGGGAAATAATGTAACTAGGGAGAAATAATATAGGTTGGGGGGTAAATAATATCGCTAGGGGGAAATAATATAGATTGGGGGGAAATAATATAGCTAGGGAGAAATAATGTAGCTTGGGAGAAATAATGTAGCTAGGGGGAAATAATATAGGTTGGGGGGGAAATAATATAGCTAGGGAGAAATAATATAGGTAGGGGGAAATAATATAGCTAGGGAGAAATAATATAGCTATGGAGAGATAATGTAGCTAGGGGGAAATAATATAGGTTGGGGGGTAAATAATATAGCTAGGGGGAAATAATATAGGTTGGGGGAAATAAAATAGCTACGGAGAAATAATGTAGCTAGGGAGAAATAATGTAGCTAGGGGGAAATAATATAGGTTGGGGGGAAATAATATAGTTAGGGAGAAATACTGTTGCTAGGGGGAAATAATATAGGTTGGGGGAAATAATATAGCTAGGGAGAAATAATGTAGCTAGGGGAAATAATATAGCTAGGGAGAAATAATGTAGCTAGGGGGAAATAATGTAGCTAGGGTGAAATAATATAGGTTGGGGGGAAATAATATAGGTAGGGGGAAATAATATAGCTAGGGAGAAATAATATAGCTGGGGAGAAATAATATAGGTTGGGGATGGAAATAATATAGCTAGGGAGAAATAATGTAGCTAGGGAGAAATAATGTAGCTAGGGGGAAATAATATAGGTTGGGGGGAAATAATATAGCTCGGGAGAAATAATATAGCTAAGGGGAAATAATACAGCTAGGGAGAAATAATATAGCTAAGGGGAAATAATATAGCCAGGGAGAAATAGTATAGCTAAGGGGAAATCATATAGCTAAGGGGAAATAATATAGCTAGGGGGAAATAATATAGCTAGGGAGAAATAATGTAGCTAGGGGGAAATAATACAGGTTGGGGGGAAATAATGTAGCTAGGGGGAAATAATGTAACTAGGGAGAAATAATATAGGTTGGGGGTAAATAATATAGCTAGGGGGAAATAATATAGATTGGGGGGAAATAATATAGCTAGGGAGAAATAATGTAGCTTGGGAGAAATAATGTAGCTAGGGGGAAATAATATAGGTAGGGGGAAATAATATAGCTAGGGAGAAATAATATAGCTAGGGAGAAATAATGTAGCTAGGGGGAAATAATATAGGTTGGGGGGAAATAATATAGTTAGGGAGAAATACTGTAGCTAGGGGGAAATAATATAGGTTGGGGGAAATAATATAGCTAGGGAGAAATAATGTAGCTAGGGAAAATAATATAGCTAAGGAGAAATAATGTAGCTAGGGGGAAATAATGTAGCTAGGGTGAAATAATATAGGTTGGGGGAAATAATATAGCTAGGGAGAAAAAATATAGGTAGGGGGAAATAATATAGCTAGGGAGAAATAATATAGCTGGGGAGAAATAATATAGGTTGGGGATGGAAATAATATAGCTAGGGAGAAATAATGTAGCTAGGGAGAAATAATGTAGCTAGGGGGAAATAATATAGGTTGGGGGGAAATAATATAGCTAGGGGGAAATAATATAGGTTGGGGGGAAATAATATAGCTAGGGAGAAATAATGTAGCTAGGGAGAAATAATGTAGCTAGGGGGAAATAAAATAGGTTGGGGGGAAATAATATAGCTAGGGAGAAATAATGTAGCTTGTGAGAAATAATGTAGCTAGGGGGAAATAATATAGGTTGGGGGGGAATAATATAGCTAGGGAGAAATAATGTAGCTAGGGAGAAAAACTATAGGTTGGGGGAAATAATATAGCTAGGGAGAAAAAATGTAGGTAGGGGGAAATAATATAGCTAGGGAGAAATAATATAGCTAGGGAGAAATAATATAGGTTGGGGGTGGAAATAATATAGCTAGGGAGAAATAATGTAGCTAGGGAGAAATAATGTAGCTAGGGGGAAATATATAGGTTGGGGGGGAAATAATATAGCTAGGGGGAAATAATATAGGTTGGGGGGAAATAATATAGCTAGGGAGAAATAATGTAGCTAGGGAGAAATATTGTAACTAGGGGGAAATAATATAGGTTGGGGGGGAAATAATATAGCTCGGGAGAAATAATATAGCTAAGGGGAAATAATACAGCTAGGGAGAAATAATATAGCTAAGGGGAAATAATATAGCCAGGGAGAAATAATATAGCTAAGGGGAAATAATATAGCTAAGGGGAAATAATATAGCTAGGGGGAAATAATATAGCTAGGGAGAAATAATGTAGCTAGGGGGAAATAATATAGGTTGGGGGGAAATAATGTAGCTAGGGGGAAATAATGTAGCTAGGGAGAAATAATGTAACTAGGGAGAAATATTGTAACTAGGGAGAAATAATATAGGTTGGGGGTAAATAATATAGCTAGGGAGAAATAATATAGCTATGGAGAGATAATGTAGCTAGGGGGAAATAATATAGGTTGGGGGGAAATAATGTAGCTAGGGGGAAATAATTTAGCTAGGGAGAAATAATGTAGCTAGGGAGAAATAATGTAGCTAGGGAGAAATAATATAGGTTGGGGGGTAAATAATATAGCTAGGGGGAAATAATATAGGTTGGGGGAAATAAAATAGTTACGGAGAAATAATGTAGCTAGGGAGAAATAATGTAGGTTGGGGGGTAAATAATATAGCTAGGGGGAAATAATATAGGTTGGGGGAAATAATATAGCTAGGGAGAAATAATGTAGCTAGGGAGAAATAATGTAGCTAGGGGGAAATAATATAGGTTGGGAAAAATAATATAGCTAGGGAGAAAAAATATAGGTAGGGGGAAATAATATAGCTAGGGAGAAATAATATAGCTGGGGAGAAATAATATAGGTTGGGGGTGGAAATAATTTAGCTAGGGAGAAATAATGTAGCTAGGGAGAAATAATGTAGCTAGGGGGAAATAATATAGGTTGGGGCGGAAATAATATAGCTAGCGGGAAATAATATTGGTTGGGGGCTAATAATATAGCTAGGGAGAAATAATGTAGCTAGGGAGAAATAATGTAGCTAGGGGGAAATAAAATAGGTTGGGGGGAAATAATATAGCTAGGGAGAAATAATGTAGCTTGGGAGAAATAATGTAGCTAGGGGGAAATAATATAGGTTGGGGGGAATAATATAGCTAGGGAGAAATAATATAGGTAGAGGGAAATAATATAGCTAAGGAGAAATAATATAGCTAGGGGGAAAAAATGTAGCTAGGGAGAAATAATGTAGCTAGGGAGAAATAATGTAGCTAGGGAGAAATAATATAGGTTGGGGGGGAAATAATATAGCTAGGGGGAAATAATATAGGTTGGGGGGAAATAATATAGCTCGGGAGAAATAATGTAGCTAGGGAGAAATAATGTAGCTAGGGGGAAATAATATAGGTTGGGGGGAAATAATATAGCTCGGGAGAAATAATGTAGCTAGGGAGAAATAATGTAGCTAGGGAGAAATAATGTAGCTAGGGGGAAATAATGTAGCTAGGGGGAAATAATATAGGTTGGGAAAAATAATATAGCTAGGGAGAAAAAATATAGGTAGGGGGAAATAATATAGCTAGGGAGAAATAATATAGCTGGGGAGAAATAATATAGGTTGGGGGTGGAAATAATATAGCTAGGGAGAAATAATGTAGCTAGGGAGAAATAATGTAGCTAGGGGGAAATAATATAGGTTGGGGCGGAAATAATATAGCTAACGGGAAATAATATTGGTTGGGGGCTAATAATATAGCTAGGGAGAAATAATGTAGCTAGGGAGAAATAATGTAGCTAGGGGGAAATAAAATAGGTTGGGGGGAAATAATATAGCTAGGGAGAAATAATGTAGCTGGGAGAAATAATGTAGCTAGGGGGAAATAATATAGGTTGGGGGGAATAATATAGCTAGGGAGAAATAATATAGGTAGAGGGAAATAATATAGCTAAGGAGAAATAATATAGCTAGGGGGAAATAATGTAGCTAGGGAGAAATAATGTAGCTAGGGAGAAATAATGTAGCTAGGGAGAAATAATATAGGTTGGGGGGGAAATAATATAGCTAGGGGGAAATAATATAGGTTGGGGGGAAATAATATAGCTCGGGAGAAATAATGTAGCTAGGGAGAAATAATGTAGCTGGGGGAAATAATATAGGTTGGGGGGAAATAATATAGCTCGGGAGAAATAATGTAGCTAGGGAGAAATAATGTAGCTAGGGGGAAATAATATAGGTTGGGGGGGAATAATATAGCTAGGGAGAAATAATATAGGTAGAGGGAAATAAAATAGGTTGGGGGGAAATAATATAGCTAAGGAGAAATAATGTAGCTAGGGAGAAATAATGTAGCTAGGGGGAAATAATATAGGTTGGGGGGAATAATATAGCTAGGGATAAATAATATAGGTAGAGGGAAATAATATAGCTAAGGGGAAATATAGCTAGGGAGAAATAATGTAGCCAGGGAGATATAATGTAGCTATGGAGAAATAATATAGCTGGGGGGAATAATATAGCTAGGGGGAAATAATATAGCTAAGGAGAAATAATGTAGCTAGGGAGAAATAATATAGGTTGGGGGGGAAATAATATAGCTAGGGTGAAATAATATAGGTTGGGGGGAAATAATATAGCTCGGGAGAAATAATGTAGCTAGGGAAAAATAATGTAGCTAGGGGGAAATAATATAGGTTGGGGGGGAATAATATAGCTAGGGAGAAATAATATAGGTAGAGGGAAATAAAATAGGTTGGGGGGAAATAATATAGCTAAGGAGAAATAATGTAGCTAGGGAGAAATAATGTAGCTAGGGGGAAATAATATAGGTTGGGGGGAATAATATAGCTAAGGGGAAATAATATAGCTGGGGGAATAATATAGCTAGGGAGAAATAATGTAGCTAGGGAGATATAATGTAGCTATGGAGAAATAATATAGCTGGGGGGAATAATATAGCTAGGGGGAAATAATATAGCTAAGGAGAAATAATGTAGCTAGGGAGAAATAATGTAGCTAGGGAGAAATAATGTAGCTAGGGGGAAATAATATAGGTTGGGGGGGAAATAACATAGCAAGGAGGAAATAATATAGGTTGTGGGGAAAATAATATAGCTAGGGGGAAATAATATAGCTAGGGAGAAATAATATAGCTGGGGGGAATAAAATAGGTAGGGAGAAATAATGTAGCTATGGAGAAATAATATAGCTGGGGGGAATAATATAGGTAGGGAGAAATAATGTAGCTATGGAGAAATAATATAGCTGGGGGGAATAATATAGCTAGGGAGAAATAATGTAGCTAAGGAGAAATAATGTAGCTAGGGAGAAATAATGTAGCTAGGGAGAAATAATGTAGCTAGGGGGAAATAATATAGCTAAGGGGAAATATAGCTAGGGAGAAATAATGTAGCTACGGGGAAATAATATAGGTTGGGGGAGAAATAATATAGCTAGGGAGAAATAATGTAGCTAGGGAGAAATAATGTAGCTAGGGGGAAATAATATAGGTTGGGGGGAATAATATAGCTAAGGGGAAATAATATAGCTGGGGGAATAATATAGCTAGGGAGAAATAATGTAGCTAGGGAGATATAATGTAGCTATGGAGAAATAATATAGCTGGGGGGAATAACATAGCTAGGGGGAAATAATATAGCTAAGGAGAAATAATGTAGCTAGGGAGAAATAATGTAGCTAGGGAGAAATAATGTAGCTAGGGGGAAATAATATAGGTTGAGGGGGAAATAACATAGCAAGGAGGAAATAATATAGGTTGCGGGGAAAATAATATAGCTAGGGGGAAATAAAATAGCTAGGGGGAAATAATATAGCTAGGGAGAAATAATATAGCTGGGGGAATAATATAGGTAGGGAGAAATAATGTAGCTATGGAGAAATAATATAGCTGGGGGAAATAATATAGCTAGGGAGAAATAATGTAGCTAAGGAGAAATAATGTAGCTAGGGAGAAATAATGTAGCTAGGGATAAATAATGTAGCTATTGGGAAATAATATAGCTAAGGGGAAATATAGCTAGGGAGAAATAATGTAGCTACGGGGAAATAATATAGGTTGGGGGAGAAATAATATAGCTAGGGGGAAATAATGTAGCTAGGGGAAATAATATAGCTAAGGGGAAATAATATAGCTGGGGGAATAATATAGCTAGGGAGAAATAATGTAGCTAGGGAGATATAATGTAGCTATGGAGAAATAATATAGCTGGGGGGAATAATATAGCTAGGGGGAAATAATATAGCTAAGGAGAAATAATGTAGCTAGGGAGAAATAATGTAGCTAGGGAGAAATAATGTAGCTAGGGGGAAATAATATAGGTTGGGGGGAAATAATGTAGCAAGGGGGAAATAATTTAGCTAGGGAGAAATAATGTAGCTAGGGAGAAATAATGTAGCTAGGGAGAAATAATATAGGTTGGGGGGAAATAATATAGCTAGGGAGAAATACTGTAGCTAGGGGGAAATAATATAGGTTGGGGGAAATAATATAGCTAGGGAGAAATAATATAGGTTGGGGGGGAAATAATATAGCTAGGGGGAAATAATATAGGTTGGGGGGAAATAATATAGCTCGGGAGAAATAATGTAGCTAGGGAGACATAATGTAGCTAGGGGGAAATAAAATAGGTTGGGGGGAAATAATATAGCTAGGGAGAAATAATGTAGCTATGGAGAAATAATATAGCTAGGGAGACATAATGTAGCTAGGGGGAAATAATATAGATAGGGAGAAATAATGTAGTTGGGGGGAAATAATATAGCAACGGGGAAATAATATAGCTAGGGGGAAATCATATATCTAGGGTGAAATTATATAGCTAGGAAAAAATAATGTAGCTAGGAGGAAATAATATAGCTAGGGAGAAATAATATTGCTAATGGGAAATCATATAGCTCGGGGAAAATCATATATCTAAGGTGAAATTATATAGCTAGGAAAAAATAATGTAGCTAGGGAGAAATTATATAACTAGGGAGAAATAATATAGCTAAGGGGAAATAATATTGCTAAAGGGAAATCATATAGCTAGGGGGAAATAATATAGCTAGGAGAAATAATATTGCTAAGGGGAAATCATATATATAGGGGGAAATAATATAGCTAGGGAGAAATAATATAGCTGGGGGGAATAATATAGGTAGGGAGAAATAATGTAGCTATGGAGAAATAATATAGCTGGGGGGAATAATATAGCTAGGGAGAAATAATGTAGCTAAGGATAAATAATGTAGCTAGGGAGAAATAATGTAGCTAGGGAGAAATAATGTAGCTATGGAGAAATAATATAGCTGGGGGGAATAATATAGCTAGGGGGAAATAATATAGCTAAGGATAAATAATGTAGCTAGGGAGAAATAATATAGTTTGGGGGAGAAATAATATAGCTACGGGGAAATAATATAGTTTGGGGGAGAAATAATATAGCTAGGGGGAAATAATGTAGCTTGGGAGAAATAATATAGGTTGGGAGAAATAAAATAGCTTGGGAGAAATAATATAGCTGGGGGAATAATATAGCTAGGGAGAAATAATATAGGTTGGGGGAAATAATATAACTAGGGAGAAATAATATAGGTTGGGGGAAATAATATAGCTAGGGAGAAAAAATGTTGGTTCTGTTGGAGCTTGCGGAAGGACGTGTTCTCTGATTAGTTTTTATTTGACAGTGTTTCTAAAGTCAGCAAAAAAAAGAAACGTCCTCTCACTGTCAACTGCGTTTATTTTCAGCAAACTTAACATGTGTAAATATTTGTATGAACATAGGAAGATTCAACAACTGAGACATAAACTGAACAAGTTCCACAGAAATGGAATAATGTGTCCCTGAACAAAGGGGGGGGGGGTCAAAATCTCTGGGGGGAATGGCCCTAGCCCTCACCCGCCAATCCAACAGGTCCCAGACGTGCTCAATGGGATTGAGATCCGGGCTCTTCGCTGGCCATGGCAGAACACTGACATTCCTGTCTTGCAGGAAATCACGCACAGAACGAGCAGTATGGCTGGTAACATTGTCATGCTGAAGGGTCCTGTCAGGATGAGCCTGCAGGAAGGTTACTACAGTACGGAGAAAAAATGTATAAAACGTATGAAATGTATGCATTCACTACTGTAAGTCGCTCTGGATAAGATCGTCTGCTAAATGACTAAAATGTAAATGTACATGAGGGAGGAGGATGTCTTCCCTGTAACGCACAGCGTTGAGATTGCCGCCCCAGACCATAATGGACCCTCCACCTCCAAATCGATCCCGCTCCAGAGTACAGGCCTCAGTGTAACGCTCATTCCTTTGACAATAAACGCGAATCCAACCATCACCCCTGGTGATACAAAACCGCGACTCTTCAGTGAAGAGCACTTTTTGCCAGTCCTGTCTGGTCCAGCAATGGTGGGTTTGTGCCCATAGGCAACGTTGTTGCTGGTGATGTCTGGTGAGGACCTGCCTTACAACAGGCATACAAGCCCTCAGTCCAGCCTCTCTCAGCCTATTGCGGACAGTCTGAGCACTGATGGAGGGATTGTGCATTCCTGGTGTAACTCGGGCAGTTGTTGTTGCCATCCTGTACCTGTCCCGCAGGTGTGATGTTCGGATGTACCGATCCTGTGCAGGTGTTGTTACACGTGGTCTACCACTGCGAGGATGATCAGCTGTCCGTTCTGTCTCCCTGTAGCGCTGTGTTAGTCGTCTCACAGTACGGACATCGCAATTTATTGGCATGTTCACGCAGATCAGCAGGGACCCTGGGCATCTTTCTTTTGGTGTTTTTCAGAGTCAGTAGAAAGGCCTCTTTAGTGTCCCAAGTTTTCATAACTGTGACCATAATTGCCTACCGTCTGTAAGCTGTTAGTGTCATAACGACCGTTCCACAGGTACATGTTCATTAGTTGTTTATGGTTCATTGAACAAGCATGGGAAACAGTGTCTAAACCCTTTACAATGAAGATCTGTGAAGTAATTTGGATATTTACGAATTATCTTTGAAAGACAGGGTCCTGAAAAAGGGACGTTTCTTTTTTTGCTGAGTTTATGTGATCCAAGGGAACGTTAACTACAGGCCAAGCATTTGCATCTCAGAATAATTTTTTGGTCTCAGTATATTGAATGTTTCCATGTTCATTTCTATAGAATATTCTCCAGCCTCAAATACATACACTGCCACATAGCAGTGTTAGACGCAGCCTATACAAGGAGTGCCAGAACACCCTGGGACTAAACATATGGGCTCCTCTAGAATATTCTCACCAACCTCAACCTCACACATATGTGCGCACACTCACACACACACACTCACACACACACTCTTTCCTCTCTTTCTTTTGCATGGGGCTAGATTTCAAAGGTATTACATGGTGAAGCTGATCATTTCATTGAGGAGACATTATATTGCCAGACAGTCTGTGTAAGTGTTGGGTCTGAGCCTGGTTAAGGTATAGGTGGTGATGTGCTGTTCCACCACAGGTATTTACATGTCAGATAGAGAAGCAGCCGACACAACTACAGGGGACAGTCCCACTGCAGTAAACACCAACGGCCACACACACACACACACATAGATACACCACACACACAAACGCAGCCACAAGCGCACACACACACAAACACAGGCAGACACACAAGCACACACACTGATGGTTTCGGGCCACACCCCAATGCACGCACACACACACACACACACACACACACACACACACACACACACACACACACACACACACACACACACACACACACACACACACACACACACACACACACACACACACACACACACACACACAGAGAGAGTTGAACACAAACACACAGTCAGGCCTCAATCTGTAAGTGTAATATTCCCATTAGACAGTCACATTTATTGATAAATATATAGAAACCCAGCCTAAAACCCCAAACAGCAAGCAATGCAGATGTAGAAGCAAGGTGGCTAGGAAAAACTCCCTAGAAAGGCAGGAATCTTGGAAGAAACCTAGAGAGGAACCAGACTCTGAGCGGTGGCCAGTCCTCTTCTGGCTGTGCCGGGTGGAGATTATAACAGAACATGGCTAAGATGTTCAAATGTTCATAGATGACCAGCAGGGTCAGATAATAATAATCACAGTGGTTGTAGAGGGTGCAACAGGTCAGCACCTCAGGAGTAAATGTCAGTTGGCTTTTCATAGCCAATCATTCAGAGTTAGAGACAGCAGGTGCGGTAGAGAGAGAGAGTCCAAAACAGCAGGTCTGGGACAGGTAGCACGTCCGGTGAACAGGTCATGGTTCCATAGCCACAGGCAGAACAGTTGAAGCTGGAGCAGCAGCCAACGATCCGTTTTTCCGTTTTTCCTGCTGGGGGGGCGTGTTTGTGGGGGATTATTTGCTGTTGTTGCTCTGCTGGGGGGGCGTGTTTGTGGGGGATTATTTGCTGTTGTTGCTCTGCTGGGGGGGCGTGTTTGTGGGGGATTATTTGCTGTTGTTGCTCTGCTAGGGGGGCGTGTTTGTGGGGGATTATTTGCTGTTGTTGCTCTGCTAGGGGGGCGTGTTTGTGGGGGATTATTTGCTGTTGTTGCTCTGCTAGGGGCGTGTTTGTGGGGGATTATTACTGTTGTTGCTCTGCTAGGGGCGTGTTTGTGGGGGATTATTACTGTTGTTGCTCTGCTAGGGGCGTGTTTGTGGGGGATTATTACTGTTGTTGCTCTGCTAGGGGCGTGTTTGTGGGGGATTATTACTGTTGTTGCTCTGCTAGGGGCGTGTTTGTGGGGGATTATTTGCTGTTGTTGCTCTGCTAGGGGGGCGTGTTTGTGGGGGATTATTTGCTGTTGTTGCTCTGCTGGGGGGCGTGTTTGTGGGGGATTATTTGCTGTTGTTGCTCTGCTAGGGGGGCGTGTTTGTGGGGGATTATTTGCTGTTGTTGCTCTGCAAGGGGGGCGTGTTTGTGGGGGATTATTTGCTGTTGTTGCTCTGCTAGGGGGGCGTGTTTGTGGGGGATTATTTGCTGTTGTTGCTCTGCTGGGGGGGCGTGTTTGTGGGGGATTATTTGCTGTTGTTGCTCTGCTAGGGGGGCGTGTTTGTGGGGGATTATTTGCTGTTGTTGCTCTGCTGGGGGGGGGTACGTGTTTGAGCCACATATTTTTTTTCCTCATGGTCGTGTTGCACCGTGTGTAGTGTATTTAGGAGTAGAGGTTTCTCCTCCGTGTGTTACGTTTATTTCCCTGTGTGTGGCGGCTTCGTTGGGTGTGTTTCCCCACCTGTTGTTGTCGTGTTTGGGGACGTTTAATAAACTATTGTGCTACTGGAAATTCCTTGCTCTCCTGCGCCTGACTCCTGCACCTGACTCCTGCGCCTGACTCCTGCGCCTGACTCCTGCACCTACCTCTTCTTAGGAGGAACGTAACAAACAGATACCAGCATTATAGCATTAATAACACTGTTTAATCAACTACACAATTCAACATAGAGTCATATTGATATTTTAAGATTGTAAATTACATCCTATCTTATTTTAAACACTAAATGACTGAAATTAAATTAGGGTTTTGTCCAATAAGCACTTTCACACCAACTCATATTTTGTGGAATTTCTCAACCAAAGCAAGCCTCTGTATTTAGTTGGCAACAATTTCATTGACTTCATTACAATAGCACTTAATGAATATTGATTAGTCATTTAAATCACATCCTAAAGAGAAAGAGAAAGAATGAGTGTGTGTGTGTGAGAGAGAGAGAGAGAGAGAGAGAGAGAGAGAGAGAGAGAGAGAGGAGAGGACGCAGAGAGCTGTGTGTTGGCAGCGCACTACATTGCTGCCTGCCATAAGTTGAGGGGCAGTGTCTGACAGACCAATAAACCTGCACATGTCCTCTACTGTATGATTATTGTTATTGTTGAATGTATGGTTATATTGACCGTTGGTTATTGTTGTTACTGTTGTCCCGTTGACAATTTTTGATTCTCATTTTTATTTATTTTTATATTGTAAATATCCAAAGTAAGCTTTGGCAATATGTACATTGTTACGTCATGCCAATAAAGCGAATTGAATTGAATTGAATTGAATTGAGAGAGAGAGAGAGAGAGAGAGAGAGAGAGAGAGAGAGAGAGAGAGAGAGAGTTTACAGCCTGGTGTAGGCAGAAGGTACAGTATGTTTTCTCTCTCCCAGTAGATATGTATTGAGTTAGTCTAGTCCATGGAGGGCTTTAACATTGATTGTGATAATTAAATATATCCGCTCCAAATGGCAGCATTCCAGCCGTCAAGACTACCAATATCAGCAATACAAACATCCTCAAATCAATCCACCCATAATTATTCATAATTATACACTGAGAAGGGAAATGAATCTTATGGCAAAAGAATATTTGATAAATTCACACATAAACATGTTTCAATTAGAAATCATTATCACCACAAAGAGACATACAGTTGAAGTCTGAAGTTTACATACACCTTAGCCAACTACATTTATACTCAGTTTTTCACAATTCCTGACATTTAATCCTAGTAAAAATTCCCTGTCTTAGGTCAGTTAGGATCACCACTTTATTTTAACAATGTGAAATGTCAGAATAATATTAGAGAGAATGATTTATTTCAGCTTTTATTTCTTTCATCACATTCCCAGTGGGTCAGAAGTTTACATACACTCAATTAGTATTTGGTAGCATTGTCTTTAAATTGTTTAACTTGGGTCAAACGTTTCAGGTCGCCTTCCACAAGCTTCCCACAATAAGTTGGGTGAATTTTGGCCCATTCCTCCTGACAGAGCTGGTGTAACTGAGTCAGGTTTCTAGGCTTCCTTGCTCACACACGCTTTTTCAGCTCTGCCCACAAATTTTCTATGGGATTGAGGTCAGGGCTTTGTGATGGCCACTCCAATACCTTGACTTTGTTGTCCATTTCGCCACAACTTTGGAAGTATGCTTAAGGTCATTGTCCATTTGGAAGACCCATTTGCGACCAAGCTTTAACTTCCTGACTGATGTCTTGAGATGTTGCTTCAATATATCCACATAATTTTCCTGCCTCATGATGCCATCTATTTTGTGAAGTGCACCAGTCCCTCCTGCAGCAAAGCACACACACAACATGATGCTGCCACCCCCGTGCTTCACGGTTGGGATGGTGTTCTTCGGCTTGCAAACCTCCCCCTTTTTTCCTCCAAACATAATGGTGGTCATTATGGCCAAACAGTTCTATTTTTGTTCAATCAGACCAGAGGACATTTCTCCAAAAAGTACGATCTTTGTCCCCATGTGCAGTTGCAAACCATAGTCTGGCTTTTTTATAGCGGTTTTGCTGAGCGGCCTTTCAGGTTATGTCCATATAGGACTCGTTTTACTGTGGATATAGATAATGTTGTACCTGTTTCCTCCAGCATCTTCACAAGGTCCTTTGCTGTTGTTCTGGGATTGATTTGCACTTTTCGCACCAAAGTATGTTCATCTCTAGGAGACAGAATGCGTCTCCTTCCTGAGCGGTATGATGGCTGCGTGGTCCCATGGTGTTTATACTTGTGTATTATTGTTTGTACAGATGAACGTGGTACCTTCAGGCTTTTGGAAATTGCTCGCAAGGATGAACCAGACTTGTAGAGGTCAGGGCGTGACACCCCTCCTAGTGTCACACCCTGACCTGAGAGAGAGGGTTTATTTCTCTATGTTGTTAGGTTAGGGTGTGGGGTGGGCATTCTATGTGTTATTTTCTATGTTTTGGCCGGGTATGGTTTCCAATCAGAGGCAGGTGTCTATCGTTGTCTCTGATTGGAAGCCATACTTAGGCAGCCTTTTTCCACCTGTGTTTGTGGGATCTTTATTTTGTACTGCTCGTATTTAGCCTGCAAGATGTGACGGTCGTTTGTATTTGTTTATTATTTTGATTAAGTGTTCCGATTTAAAATAAAGATGAACACTCACCACGCTGCACCTTGGTCTAATCCTTTGGACGATCGTTACACCTAGGGACGGCATGGAAGAGCACCAGTAAGCCAGTAACTGAGCCCCTGTAATAGGGTTAGAGGCAGAGAATCCCAGTGGAGAGAGGGGAACCGGCCAGGCAGAGACAGCAAGGGCGGTTCGTTGCTCCAGTGCCTTTCCGTTCACCTTCACACTCCTGGGCCAGACTACACTCAATCATATGACCTACTGAAGAGATGAGTCTTCAGTAAAGACTTTAAGGTTGAGACCAAGTCTGCGTCTCTCACATGGGTAGGCAGACCATTCCATAAAAATGGAGCTCTATAGGAGAAAGCCCTGCCTCCAGTTGTTTGCTTAGATATTCTAGGGACAATTAGGAGGCCTGCGTCTTGTGACCGTAGCGTACGTGTAGGTATGTACGGCAGGACCAAATCGGAAAGATAGGTAGGAGCAAGCCCATGTAATGCTTTGTAGGTTAGCAGTAAAACCTTGAAATCCGCCCTTGCCTTAACAGTAATATGATCACATTTTTTGGTTCTAGTCAGGATTCTAGCAGCCGTATTTAGCACTAACTGAAGTTTATTTAGTGCTTTATCTGGGTAGCCGGAAAGTAGAGCATTGCAGTAGTCCAACCTAGAAATAACAAAAGCATGGATTAATTGTTCTGCATCATTTTTGGACAGAAAGTTTCAGATTTTTACAATGTTACGTAGATGGAAAAAAGCTGTCCTTGAAACAGTCTTGATATGTTCGTAAAAAGAGAGATCAGGGTCCAGAGTAACGCCGAGGTCCTTCACAGTTTTATTTGAGACGACTGTACAACCATCAAGATTAATTGTCAGATTCAACAGAAGATCTCTTTGTTTCTTGGGACCTAGAACAAGCATCTCTGTTTTGTCCGAGTTTAAAAGTAGAACGTTTGCAGCCATCCACTTCCTTATGTCTGAAACACAGGCTTCTAGCGAGGGCAATTTTGGGGCTTCACCATGTTTCATTGAAATGTACAGCTGTGTGTCATCCACATAGCAGTGAAAGTTAACATTATGTTTTTGAATGACATCCCCAAGAGGTAAAATATATAGTGAAAACAACAGTGGTCCTAAAACGGAACCTTGAGGAACACCAACATTTACAGTTGATTTGTCAGAGGACAAACCATTCTCAGAGACAAACTGATATCTTTCCGACAGATAAGATCTAAACCAGACCAGAACTTGTCCGTGTAGACCACTTTGGGTTTCCAATCTCTCCAAAAGAATGTGGTGATCGATGGTATCAAAAGCAGCACTAAGGTCTAGGAGCACGAGGACAGATGCAGAGCCTCGGTATGACGCCATTAAAAGTTAATTTACCACCTTCACAAGTGCCGTCTCAGTGCTATGATGGGGTCTAAAACCAGACTGAAGCATTTCGTATACATTGTTTGTCTTCAGGAAGGCAGTGAGTTGCTGCGCAACAGCTTTTTCTAAAATTTTGGAGAGGAATGGAAGATTTGATATAGGCCGATAGTTTTTTATATTTTCTGGGTCAAGGTTTGGCTTTTTCAAGAGAAGCTTTATTACTGCCACTTTTAGTGAGTTTGGTACACATCCGAGAGATGGATAGAGAGCCGTTTATTATGTTCAACATAGGAGGGCCAAGCACAGGAAGCAGCTCTTTCAGTAGTTTAGTTGGAGTAGGGTCCAATATGCAGCTTGAAGGTTTAGAGGCCATGATTATTTTCATCATTGTGTCAAGAGATATAGTACTAAAACACTTGAGTTTCTCCCTGATCCTAGGTCCTGACAGAGTTGTGCAGACTCAGGACAACGGATCTTTGGAGGAATATGCAGATTTAAAGAGGAGTCCGTAATTTGCTATCTAATGATCATGATCTTTTCCTCAAAGAAGTTCATGAATTTATTACTGCTGAAGTGAAAGCCATCCTCTCTTGGGGAATGCTGCTTTTAGTTAACTATGCGACAGTATCAAAAAGAAATTTCAGATTGTTCTTATTTTCCTCAATTAAGTTGGAAAAATATGATGATCGAGCAGCAGTGAGGGCTCTTCGATACTGCACGGTACTGTCTTTCCAAGCTAGTCGGAAGACTTCCAGTTCCAATTTTCTGGAAGCTTGCTTCAGAGCTCGTGTATTTTCTGTATACCAGGGAGCTAGTTTCTTATGACAAATGTTTTTAGGGGTGCAACTGCATCTAGGGTATTGCGCAAAGTTAAATTGAGTTCCTCAGTTAGGTGGTTAACTAATTTTTGTCCTCTGATGTCCTTGGGTAGGCAGAGGGAGTCTGGAAGGGCATAAAGGAATCTTTGGGTTGTCTGAGAATTTATAGCACGACTTTTGATGCTCCTTGGTTGGGGTCTGAGCAGATTATTTGTTGCGATTGCAAACGTAATAAAATGGTGGTCCGATAGTCCAGGATTATGAGGAAAAACATTAAGATCCACAACATTTATTCCATGGGACAAAACTAGGTCCAGAGTATGACTGTGGCAGTGAGTAGGTCCAGAGACATGTTGGACAAAACCCACTGAGTCGATGATGGCTCCGAAAGCCTTTTGGAGTGGGTCTGTGGACTTTTCCATGTGAATATTAAAGTCACCAAAAATGTGAATATTATCTGCTATGTCCGAAAGGAATTCAAGGAACTCAGTGAGGAACGCTGTATATGGCCCAGGAGGCCTGTATACAGTAGCTATAAAAAGTGATTGAGTAGGCTGCATAGATTTCATGACTAGAAGCTCAAAAGACGAAAACGTTGTTTTATTTTTTTTGTAAATTGAAATTTGCTATCGTAAATGTTAGCAACACCTCTGCCTTTGCGGGATGCGCGGGGGATATGGTCACTAGTGTAACCAGGAGGTGAGGCCTCATTTAACACAGTAAATTCATCAGGCTTAAGCCATGTTTCAGTCAGGCCAATCACATCAAGTTTATGGTCAGTGATTAGTTCATTGACTATAACTGCCTTTGAAGTGAGGGCTCTAACATTAAGTATCCCTATTTTGAGATGTGAGGTATCACGATCTCTTTCAATAATGGCAGGAATGGAGGAGGTCTTTATTGTAGTGAGATTGCTAAAGCGAACACCACCATGTTTAGTTTTGCCCAACCTAGGTCGAGGCAGACACGGTCTCAATGGGGATTGCTGAGCTGACTCCACTGACTGTGCTAGTGGCAGACTCCACTAAGCTGGCAGGCTGGCTAACAGCCTGCTGCCTGGCCTGCACCCTATTTCATTGTGGAGCTAGAGGAGTTAGAGCCCTGTCTATGTTCATAGATAAGATGAGAGCACCCCTCCAGCTAGGATGGAGTCCGTCACTCCTCAACAGGCCAGGTTTGGTCCTGTTTGTGGGTGAGTCCCAGAAAGAGGGCCAATTATCTACAAATTCTATCTTTTGGGAGGGGCAGAAAACAGTTTTAAACAAGCGATTGAGTTGAGACTCTGCTGTAGAGCTCATCACTCCCCCTAACTGGGAGGGGGCCAGAGACAATTACTCGATGCCGACACATCTTTCTAGCTGATTTACACTCTGAAGCTATGTTGCGCTTGGTGACCTGACTGTTTCATCCCAACATCGTTGTTGCCGACGTGGATAACAATATCCCTATACTCTCTACACTCGCCAGTTTTAGCTTTAGCCAGCACCATCTTCAGATTAGCCTTAACATCGGTAGCCCTGCCCCCTGGTAAACAGTGTATGATCGCTGGATGATTCGTTTTAAGTCTAATACTGCGGGTAATGGAGTCGCCAATGACTAGGGTTTTCAATTTGTCAGAGCTAATGGTGGGAGACTT
Source organism: Salmo trutta (assembly GCF_901001165.1). Classification (NCBI taxonomy): domain Eukaryota; kingdom Metazoa; phylum Chordata; class Actinopteri; order Salmoniformes; family Salmonidae; genus Salmo; species Salmo trutta. The sequence continues at coordinate 33,312,633 of NC_042963.1, forward strand.
TGGCGTCTCAGACCCCGTAACGGGAGGAGTAGAGACTAGAGAAGGCTCGGCCTCTGACTCCGACTCGCTGCTTAATTACTGGGGAGAACCGGTTGAAAGTTTCTGTCGGCTGAATAAGCGACACCGGTTAAGCATTCCTACAGCGTTTCCCTCCAGAAGCCATGAGAAAGTTGTCTGGTTGCGGGGACCGTGCGAGGGGATTTACACTAACGTTACTATCTGTACTTACTGGTGGCACAGACGCTGTTTCATCCTTTCCTACACTGAAATGACCCTTGCCTAACGATTGCGTCTGAAGCTGGGCTTGCAGCACAGCTATCCTCGCCGTATGGCGATCGTTCTCCTGTATATTATGAGTACAACGACTGCAATTAGAAGGCGTCATGTTAATGTTACTACTTAGCTTCGGCTGGTGGAGGTCCTGACGAACCATGTCCAGTTCAAACGTCCGGAGTGAAAAAGTTGAATGTAAAAAGTTGAGTGAAGAAAAAACTAAAAATATAAACGGTAATTAAAAAGTAAAAAACGTAAAGTTGTCAGGCAGCAAAGTAAGGTTGGCAACAAAACGCACAGCAGCACGTAAACAAGTCTGCAAGTTGTGACCGGAAATGACGCTCAGGGATTCTCTCTTCTGTTCGCATCTCCTCTCGTTTCCTCTCCTCTCCTGTTCTTCTCCAATGTTCACACCTCCTCTTTTCCCATCTTCTCCTCCTCTCCTCTGTTCACATCGCCGCTCTTTTCCTCTCCTTTCCTGTTCTCCTCTCTTCTGTTCTCTGAGCATTGGGAGGAAGTGTAATGTATTGATTAACCATCTGATGATTCCGATAGGACCTGATCAATAAGACTTTGTTTGAAAGCCAGGTAGGGATCTCCCTCTACAGTCAGAACACACACACACACACACACACACACACACACACACACACACACACACACACACACACACACACACACACACACACACACACACACACACACACACACACACACACACACACACACACACACACACACACACACACACACACACACTCATAGATCCACAGCAGCAATGCACACCCAGAAGACATCTTAATGCTGTGTTTCCTGTTTGTTGTCTGCCCGGCATCTCTCTGAGTGTGTGTGTCATTGACTGGTTAAAGCAGGAGGACTACGTGCTGTTGATGTCTCACTCATTTTGCCTTTGAAGGAGCTCAGTGACATGCATTCATCTGTGTGTATGTATGTGTGTGTGTGTGTGTCTGTGTGTGTGGAGAGGGGTGTAAGTATCTCAGCTTCCTGGTCCTTACCAGTTCGGGAGCAAAGGGAGGCAAGTGTAAGGGGCCCAGCTGTAGCAATACAGTCCCTAAGGGCCACAGAAGGGGGCCTGGACCTATAACGGGGTGCACCTCCTCCCCCTGTACCCCATCCCTCTCCCCTTTAGGTCAGGGAGTGTGTAGCAGCCGGTTACATGCCCACACAGCCACAGGGTAGCAGGAAGAGTTCAGGTCAACTCCAACATGCCTAAAAATAATTTGATTTTAAAAAAGTAAGAAAAGATTTGTAAAGCTTAGGGGATGTCTAGATGTGTTGTTGTTTCCTCTCTAGCCTAGGGACTTAGACATTCTGGACACCTCCATACATTTCTCTAAATCTCCCTGTCCTCAATTCCTCACTGTGTGTGTGTTTGTGTGTGTGTGTGTGTGTGTGTGTGTGTGCATGTAAGAACACTAACAAGACAGCTGTAGTCTGGGTACAGTAGGCTAAACAGATGAGTGTATGTATAATACAGTGTTGAATCCTGTTGAACACTGTGCCGGAGCAGGGTTCGTTTAGCAGTGAAAGGGACTCTCTCAGGCATCGATTCAGCCGACCAACCAGGCATGAGAATAATGCAGGTCAGCCGTGTGATTGGTTGGTCAATGTGTCGATTACTCCCTGGCCCTGCCCAGTATTTCCTGGTTGAGGGGTTGAGTTGAAAATAGTTCCAGGTCAAAGGGTGTGCTGCTGCTCACTGACCACATAAAGGAGTCTCATAGACCATTTCTGGCCCCCTTCTCCCCGAAGTCTGCACCCTTACACCCTATGGTACATTTGTTTTGGTTTCTTTGAATAGGATCCTACCAACTGTGTGTGTGTGTGTGTGTGAGCATTGAAATGTCCAGACACATAGTGTAAGAAACGGTCTTTAATGTGTCCTCTTCTTTTTCTTTACAGAAACCATGACAGAGGAATGCTGATTTCTTAACAACATCATTCCGCGGCACCAGACGGCCACAAAGCACAACGTCCCCACATCTCCAAAGCACCCAGAAACCAAGCAACAGTACAGAAGTCCAGATGGACCCGTCACCCAACACCGCACACTTTCATGACGAGATTATCCACAGAAACAAATGACAACAGAACTAAACATCAAGGAAAATACTGAGTTCCTGTTTGATCAACTACTAAAACTCCTGGATTCTCTCTTTCTCTATCACCAGTAGCTACAGACATAATTGTGACTTGTGACAAAGATACAGTACCACATTGTAAATAGCATTTTGTAGAGTATTATATGTTATATTATGTAGGTTGGAGGTCTAACTGTAGACAGACACCGTAGAGGGGAGAGGTGATGATGCGTGAGTTCCCGTTAGCACATAGGCCCAAAGCTGTTCCTGTAAATAATGGACAGTAGAAGTGAATAGGGCCTCATATGGAATACAGCTACTACATCTGTATATAGGCATGACACCATAGCTCTAATATGTACATAGGCATTCAATTATACCTCCTTATTTCTCCTATCCCCCTTCAACCCCCCTACACTAGCACAATGACCATATCTCCATACTCAGACATGTAAAATATATATATACAGGAGGAAACTGGAGATACAGAGAGAAGATACACACAGGGTCTGTTGCAGCTGGTAACACACTGGAGTGAGAAACACAGACCCACTTTGGCTGGAATAAGAAACTGGTGAACTCTCCCTGCCACAAAGAGGCACACAATAACCCTGGTGTATTTGTACGTGTATTTTACTCCCCTTAGTGAAGTGAAAGTTTCAGTTCAATGGTTTGAAAGCTTTCTACAGTCCACTCAATGTACAAATATTCATTTTTCATCCCCACTTCCTCCCTCTCCCTCCATTCCTGATTGGCTAGTCCCTCCTCTCTCCACCAGTCCTGATTGGCTGTTGACAGCCAGTGTGGGCGTGTCAATCAGAGGGCCTGTAGGCCCGTAGGCCTCTCTGAGACTAGGCGCTCGCTTAGCTCCCACAGGCTGGCTGCAGTGACCTGGTCCTCGGCCTGGGAGGAGGGCAGGCAGCGGAAACAGTTGTTGAAGTACATCCCTCCTAGACCCTCCAGCTCCGGAGCTACCGCACAGTACACTGTGGTGGCTGCCCCCTGTTGCTGTGGAGACAGAGAGACAGAGAGACAACAGTCAACATGGAGGACAGACAGAGCAGCACTGATCAACATCATCTGTGTGGGAGGGGACAGTCAGAGAGACTGACAGAGACGCTCTTGTCCGCCAAGAGATACACAGGAAATCCAGGCACCCTAAAGATCCTGCCAAGACACCTCCACTGGAATACACACACCTGGACTCAGCGACCATCTCTCATGATCCTCCAGAGCTTCCATATGAGACAGACAAGGAACTCCATGCAAATGGAGAGAGACAGAAAGAGAGATACAGAGAGGATAAACTCCATAGACACCCCTCTCTGCCACAGCCCATAATGATGGGATAGTGTTACCATAGGGACAATGGATCTGGATATATATTTATATACAGTACCAGTCAAAGGTTTGGACACACCTACTATTTTTTTTTTTATTACTATTTTCTACATTGTATAATATTAGTGAAGACATCAAAACTATTAAATAACACATATAGAATCATGTAGTAACCAAAAAAGTGTTAAACAAATCAAAATGTATTTTAGATTTTAAATTCTTCAAAGTAGCCACTCTTTTACTTGATGACAGCTTTGCACACTCTTGGCATTCTCTCAACCAGCTTAATGAGGAATGTTTTTCCAACAGTCTTGAAGGAGTTCCCACATATGCTGAGCACTTGTTGGCTGCTTTTCCTTCACTCTGCGGTCCAACTCATCCCAAACCATCTCAATTGGGTTGAGGTCAGGTGATTGTGGAGGCCAGGTAATCTGATGCAGCACTCCATCACTCTCCTTGGTCAAATTGCCCTTACACAGCCTGGAGGTGTGTTTTGGGTCATTGTCCTGTTGAAAAACAAATGATAGTCCCACTAAGCACAAACCAGATGGGATGGCGTATCACTGCAGAATACTGTGGTAGCCATGCTGGTTAAGTGTGCTTTGAATGCTATATAAATCACAGACAGTGTCGCCAGCAAAGCACCCCCACACCATCACACTCCTCCTACATGCTTCACTGTGGGAACCACACATGCGGAGATCATCCGTTCACCTACACAGCCCTTGGAACCAAAAATCTAAAATTTGGACTCATCAGACCAAAGTACAGATTTCCACAGGTCTAATGTCAATTGCTTGTGTTTCTTGGCCCAAGCAAGTCTCTTCTTCTTATTGGTGTCCTTTAGTAGTGGTTTCTTTGCAACAATTCGACCATGAAGGTCTGATTCACACAGTCTCCTCTGAACAGTTGATGTTGAGATGTGTCTGTTACTTGAACTCTGTGAAGCATTTATTTGGGCTGCAATCTGAGGTGCAGTTAACTCTAATGAACTTATCCTCTGCAGCAGAGGTAACTCTGGGTCTTCCTTTCCAGTGGTGGTCCTCATGAGAGCCAGTTTCATCATAGCGCTTAATGTTTTTGCGACTGCACTTGAAGAAACTTTCAAAGTTCTTGATATGTTCTGGATTGACTGACCTTCATGTCTTAAAGTAATGATGGACTGTCGTTTCTCACTGCTTATTTGAAATGTTCTAGCCAAAATATGGACTTGGTCTTTTACCCTACCTTATCACAAAACAACTGATTGGCTCAAACGCATTAAGAAGGAAACAAAATCGACAAATGTCCTTTTAACAAGGCACACCTGTTAATTGAAATGCATTCCAGGTGACTACCTCATGAAGCTGGTTGAGAGAATGCCAAGAGTGTGCAAAGCTGTCATCAAGGCAAAGGGTGGCTACTTTGAAGAATCTCAAATCTAAAAAATATTTTGATTTGTTTAACACTTTTTTGGTTACTACATGATTCCATATGTGTTATTTCATAGTGTTGATGTCTTCCCATCTTATTCTACAATGTAGAAAATAGTACAAATAAAGAGAAACCCTGGAATGAGTAGGTGTGTCCAAACTTTTGACTGGTACAGTACATATATATATTTCTATATTGTGTGTATACAGGACTGTTGACGCTCCACAGAGTGCATACTTATGGAAATGTGGTAAATACACAGACCAGGGACAACACTGTCTGTCCACAAAACAACACGATCTCTGTAGAATACCACAATAACTGTGGGAAGGTGGCGACTGTTCATCCAGATTTGAAGTAAAACACACCCAAAATATGTTGCACTTGATATTTCTACAGCTGCAATATTTTGTAGTTGTTTTGTGGAAGTTTGCACACTGCGAGGGCTGTTTTCTGGACAGAGGATGTGGCCCACGGTGTTCTAGACTGGGAAGGAGGGAGCAGCTCTTCTCATTGGGAGTGGGGAGCCAGAGGGTTCTGTAAACTCTCTATAAGGGAACATATAGTATCTATACCATGATTACACATCTGTACATGTTCACATCATCTAGGGGTTCATGAGGGAAGTCAGACTGTAGAGTAGAGAGCAACGGTCCTAAACAGTAAACATTGGAGTATATACTGTTTGCCACAGTAAAGAGTGAGATACACCACTAAAGAGTGATATGATGAGAATAGTGCTCTTGTACACACACATCATATATAGTACAGGCATGCACACGCTCGCAAACCCCACTCCTTTCTCTCTTCTCTTTCTAAGAAACCTAGAGAGCAGACAGCCTGTTAGACTCTCTACCCTACACCCTCTAATTGAGTGGGAAATGACTACTCAGAAGCTGGATTTCTCAGTTTAACATCTCAAATCCAGTTTACAGTAGTCTGTAGTCACACTGTACTGAGACATGCCTCCCTAATGCAGCACCAGCCGGCACAGTCAGTAATTAGGAGCGGAGAGAGGGAGAGAGGGAGAGAGGGAGAGAGGGAGAGAGGGAGAGAGGGAGAGAGGGAGAGAGGGAGAGAGGGAGTGCGATTCCACAGCGTTTGAAACAGAGAGAGGAAGAAACTGACATCAGAGAGTATTACAGCCAGAATTCAGTCGCTCAGAGGATCTTTCATGTAGCCCTGCTGCTGGTTAAAAACTTCTGCTGGCTAAAAACTGCTGTGACGTTATGAGAAGACAGGAGACTGTTCTGGAGCTGACTTCTATAGACACATGAAATACTTCTCTCTGGCTAACTGCTCTTTATCTACAAATGAGACTGGGGGAGAGGACTGATGAGAGACTGCAGAGCAGTTTAGTACAGTGCACTGGCAGAGCAGCAAAGGTCTGTACACAAACACACACACACACACACACACTTCAAAGGCACAGCCTCATTGAGGCTCATTTGAGCATCTGCAGCCCAAGCTGGCAGAGGCTAATACAGGGAGACACACATACGGAAATATACCAGAACTGTTCCAGCACACACACACTGGCTGTCATTAAGATCTAGCAACACACACAGTCACACAATGTACACACAGTCACACAATGTACACACAGTCACACACAGTCTCGCACATGTACACACATGTACACACAGTCTCGCACATGTACACACAGTCACACACAGTCACACACAGTCTCGCACATGTACACACAGTCACACACATGTACACACAGTCACACACATGTACACACAGTCACACACATGTACACACAGTCTCACACATGTACACACAGTCACACACATGTACACACAGTCACACACATGTACACACATGTACACACAGTCACACACATGTACACACAGTCACACACAGTCACACACATGTACACACAGTCTCACACATGCACACACAGTCTCACACATGTACACACAGTCACACACATGTACACACAGTCTCACACAGTCACACATGTACACACAGTCACACACATGTACAAACAGTCACACACATGTACACACAGTCTCACACAGTCACACACATGTACACACAGTCTCACACAGTCACACACAGTCACAGAATAAAGTGCATGCACACATACACAGACATACAGTAGACTCTCTCATTGAGCAATACAGACACACTAATCAAACTTCCTTCTCAGTGCTGGTAGTAGCAGCGGCAGATTGATGAAGCAACTGCATCTCTCTGCTGTCTCCCTCCCTGCCAGCACACTGATAACTCTACACACCTCATAGGACTGGCATATCAAAGGCTCACACATGTCACTCAGTGTCTAAGAGACACACCCAGACCCACATATACACAGTTCAGAAGCAGGGTGTCAGATCATTTAGCTAACCAGTCACCCTTAGTTACGTGCTTTAGAACGTAGACACAAACTCACTGGAAGATGCAATATATTTACCTGCCTGCTCATCTTACTCTACTTCCAGGGTCATCTCTGTTTTAGGTGAAAGGTGGTCCATCAATACATTGGAATGATTTACACCTGATCTGAGAACGCAGCTCTACTGCACAGCAGGGAATTCTGTCTGAGAGACAACGAGATATGTACACAGCAGAAGGAGAGAGAGGGAGAAAGAGCGAGGGAGAGAGTGTGTGTGTGTGTTATCTTCTTGGTGTTCAGCTCGGCCCTCCCACTACATGACCTTTTTACCCGTGTAAGAGATAAGCCTGATGAGATTAGCATGCTAGACATTAACATGCAGAACCACCCACCACCACTATCTATCAGAGAGACATAGAGAGAAGAAGGGAAATGGGCTGGGCTGGAGACATGCGCACACACACACACACACACACACACACACACACACACACACACACACACACACACACACACACACACACACACACACACACAATCCCTCCTGACATGTACAGTAGCCCAACAGATGTGTATAATCATGTACATTATAAATAATAACTGTACATTTTAGGTGTCGACCAACCAATGGCTCTTTCTGTTTGTGTACTAGTATTTGTCAATGTAAATCCTGATTCTGATATACATAGTTTTACAGAGTTGACAGAGAGAAATGACTGGTTTTCTTGGGGTTGGTATGTTATGTTCCTATCAGACAGAACTGAGCACCACACACTGGTGGGTGGAGAGGAAAGGGTTAATTGAGTGTAAGCCAAAGCAACTGTCCCTGAGACATCCCATAAATCACCAGAACTAAAAGGGAAAGGAAAACACTTTCACCGTCACTTCAGCAATATAGTAGAAATGTGACAAAGCGAAGTAGCAGGGTCCTAGCCAACAAGATCTCTTCCAGACCACTTCAACACACAAACCCAAAATCTGCAATCTCTATGCTTTAAGAGCTGCAATAAACAGGCCCTAGATCAGCAGCAATAACCTGACCATGTCTGGCCTGGACCATCACTGCTCTGGAAAATAGTGCCGGATCACATTTATGTCTTCCAATTTTCAACAGAATGAAAATATTTCAAATGTACTTTGGAAAGTATTCTGCAATATTTAACTGTTGAACAGCCACTCTTCAATGTATTGAAAAGCAAGGTCAGAGAGAAGGGAGATATTGGTGTTGAATCATTACAGGGTAACTATACTGTATCTCAGAGTTGTTCGGCGTTGTTTTGATAGTATAACATGTTACCGTGGTGATCTCTAACCATGTCTAATCACTCTGTGCTTGTACTGTACAGCAATACTATATGATCCATTGTGCTATTTGTTAGCATAGGACTAATGTACCAGAAAGAGAAAAAAAACTGTTTTGTTTCTGCCTCATCAAGGTTGGGCTCTGTCATTCTGTCATACGAGTGTTCTCTGATAATATGCGTGACCCTTTTCCCAGACGGGTGTATTTATGACATTGACCTGTAAATACACCCAGTCTGTTCTTGGCCCAGCCCGTCCTGTCCTGTACAAAGGAACATGTAAATAGCAAACAGCTATGCATGCTGACACTCTAGCACTTCTTTCAGGTACTTTTATAATCCCAAACTTCTCATATGGCATGTGCTGAAAATGATCTATGAACAAGTCAAATAAAAAGAGAATAATAAAAAAGAACCAATATGTCAGACGATGACATCCTGGACAAAGTGTAAAGTCTTACAGTTTTCTTACTCTTGTGGGTGGTTCACTTCTGTTCCTTTACCTGTCGTTCTGAATGTGTTCTGTCATTCTGAATGTGGTTAAACCACTCTGGTCAAGGTTCTGTTCAGGTGTCTTGGTGTGTGAAGGGTTGAGGCAAAGCAGAGAGGCAACCTGTGTGTTAACAACTAAAGCCTCGTTAAGAGTCTGTCCACATCTGTCACAGGGCAGCATAGTCCTCTCTTGTTGTGACGAGAGCAGACATAACTGGCCCTGGCAACACACACAGGGGGACACTGATTGGGATTTAGCAGTGTTCTGTTTTAAGGAACTAGAATTGGAACTAGGCTATATAACAAGCTTATATGATAGGATGATCACAGAGGATAGTATAAGCAGTAAAAGAGACTTGCCTCAGCTCTAGGACCCAGTCTGTCTGAACTAACAGTCTCACATGAAGGTGATGCCACGATGGAGAAGATGGGACTCCAACAGGACTTTGTGCTTTTGTTGATCATTTAGGAATGTTTATTTCCAACCCCATGGTGTTCACAATAGATGGAAGTATCTGATTTTGAATCTGTGCTAAAGATATTTCACATTTAATAAATGATCATTGTAACAACAACACGTCTGCTGGCTTGTCTCTGGCCCATGTTTGTGTAATAGAGAGCGACAGAGCGAGTGAGAGTGAGAGAAAGAGAGAGGAGAGAGAGAGAGTGTATGTTTATACTAGCCCTCAGCGGCGCTAGCCTCTGCGAGCCGACAGCCCATCTAAGCGTGCCCAGCCCAGATGTGAGGGGAATCCTGGGTAACGTGGTCCACTCAGATAAACGGACTGGCCCTCCATTCAGCCTAACCAATCAACCGGAAGGAGAGGGATTAACACCACAAACACACCAGCACACCTCTAAAAACAACACAATGTTCACCCTCATGACTCCACAGTCACCCCCGTAACCTCAGCCCCCCCTCCACAAACACACACACACACACACACACACACACACACACGTATAATGCTGTTCTTGCCATTCTAATGGGAGAGCCCTCTAAGGCACTGGCCTCTGCTCCTCAGTATGTATTACATTCTATTAAAAAGCCATCATTAGCCCCTAGGCCTTCTGGGTAATACAGGGAACTGGGCGGCCTGCTCCCCTGAGGGGCATTAGGGACAGGATGGAGAGACCACACACCTAACCCTGGTCCCCCCTGTCCCCACATCACATCTCTCTATCTGAAGAACATTAGGATAGAGAATGGAGAGACCACACACCTAACCCTGGTTCCCCCTGTCTCCACATCACATCTCTCCATCTGAAGAACATTAGGATAGAGAATGGAGACCACACACCTAACCCTGGTCCCCCCTGTCTCCACATCACATCTCTCCATCTGAAGAACATTAGGATAGAGAATGGAGACCACACACCTAACCCTGGTCCCCCCCTGTCCCCACATCACATCTCTCCATCTGAAGAACATTAGGATAGAGAATGGAGAGACCACACACCTAACCCTGGTCCCCCCTGTCTCCACATCACATCTCTCCATCTGAAGAACATTAGGATAGAGAATGGAGACCACACACCTAACCCTGGTCCCCCCTGTCCCCACATCACATCTCTCCATCTGAAGAACATTAGGATAGAGAATGGAGACCACACACCTAACCCTGGTCCCCCCTGTCCCCACATCACATCTCTCCATCTGAAGAACATTAGGATAGAGAATGGAGACCACACACCTAACCCTGGTTGCCCCCTGTCCCCACATCACATCTCTCCATCTGAAGAACATTAGGATAGAGAATGGAGAGACCACACACCTAACCCTGGTCCCCCCTGTCCCCACATCACATCTCTCCATCTGAAGAACATTAGGATAGAGAATGGAGACCACACACCTAACCCTGGTTCCCCCCTGTCCCCTGTCCCCACATCACATCTCTCCATCTGAAGAACATTAGGATAGAGAATGGAGAGACCACACACCTAACCCTGGTCCCCCCCTGTCCCCACATCACATCTCTCCATCTGAAGAACATTAGGATAGAGAATGGAGACCACACACCTAACCCTGGTCCCCCCTGTCCCCACATCACATCTCTCTATCTGAAGAACATTAGGATAGAGAATGGAGAGACCACACACCTAACCCTGGTCCCCCCTGTCCCCACATCACATCTCTCCATCTGAAGAACATTAGGATAGAGAATGGAGACCACACACCTAACCCTGGTCCCCCTGTCCCCACATCACATCTCTCCATCTGAAGAACATTAGGATAGAGAATGGAGAGACCACACACCTAACCCTGGTCCCCCCTGTCCCCACATCACATCTCTCCATCTGAAGAACATTAGGATAGAGAATGGAGACCACACACCTAACCCTGGTCCCCCCTGTCCCCACATCACATCTCTCCATCTGAAGAACATTAGGATAGAGAATGGAGACCACACACCTAACCCTGGTTCCCCCTGTCCCTACATCACATCTCTCCATCTGAAGAACATTAGGATAGAGAATGGAGACCACACACCTAACCCTGGTCCCCCCTGTCCCCACATCACATCTCTCCATCTGAAGAACATTAGGATAGAGAATGTTATTGTTCACCTAATACTTTTTTTGCACTATTGGTTAGAGCCTGTAAGTAAGCATTTCACAGTAAGGTGAATACCTGTTGTATTCGGCACACGTGACAAATAAACTTTGATATGATTTGATTGATTTGAGAATGGAGAGAGTGTACACTTTCAATCCCCGATACCGCTATATCATACATCTAACCTCTCTGTTCACCACACTCCACCATCTCTGCCTCACCTCCAACTTCTGCAATGTGTGTGTGTGTGTGTGTGTGGGGGGGGGGTGAACAAAAGGAGGTAAGGATGAGAAAAGAGAAGGGAAGAAGGGGATGAAGGGATGAGTCGACAAGGGAGTGGGTGACAAGAGGAGAGAAAGAAAGGAAGGAGGAGAGGATAAAGAGAGGACATGTTAGGAGAAGAATCATTCAAGGGGAAAACGATGGGAATGAGAAGGACTTGGGCAGCAACTGTGAAACTATCTCCTCTTTATCTTGGGATAGGACTTGTGAGGTGATGGGCTCCAGCTAATTATTGTCCCCTAATAAAAGCAACATATGCTAACACAATAAAAGGCCTTATTGGACAGCTCTTCATTAAAGAGGGGCAGTAAAGAGAGAGGGGTTCTGGCACAGGGAGGAGATTAAAAGGCCTGGTCTGAATGGGAGAATAGGAGTCTCTCTATATAGTGGGACTATGGGGGCATGTAGGACTATAAAACAGCTGCATTAAACAAGAAGAGGACTGGACGCTTTATTGGGCGTGATCTCTTTCTCTCTGTCACTCCCAGTCACTCCCAGTCACTCCCATTCACTCCTCCTTACTTTCTCTTCTAATCTTTCTCCCTCTCCCACTTTCTCATTTCATCTTTCTCCATCTCACTCCCTCTCATCCCCACATTCTCCTTTCATCTATCTCCATCTTTCTCTTTCTCACTTCCTCTCCAACCCACTCTTCCTCACCTCTCTCCTAAGCAGTGCCGCAACGCGTTTGATTTTAGCGCCAACGCTGCTCCTTCGTGGAATTGCTGTGCGCGCTCTCTCACTATTAAGCATGTAAACACATTGGTCAGAGAATGGCTGGCTGTGGCTCGGCGGGAAACTGGTTTAAACCTGATCTAAAAACAGCCCTCTAGCCGTCTAGCCTTATTACAGTGAGATTTCACATGCACTGCATTCGTTGCCTTCCCTTTAGACAGCATAAATAAAACAGGATTGGGTGAATAACTTGAAAATGATATCCATAAGTCTACTAATACATGAATTAACTAAAAACATACACATATTTAATAGAATAAACGGGAAGAGAAGTTATTTCAACCTTGTAATAATGCATTTTCTTTCAATTTGCTCTATTGAATCTAATTATCAATATAATAAAATGATATTTCCTTGAAAAGTAGCCCTACAGCCTACTCAAACATCAATATTGGCTTTAGCAAGGCACTGTGCAGATTCAATCATTTTCAGCCCAAGGAATTGTTTTAGCATTCATTTTCAGCACGTGATGATGAGTTTTTTAGGATAAGCTAGAGATTCTACACCGCTGTTTGTCGGCAGCACACTAAATCTTTCCATCCATTGGAGGAGCATGTTAACGTCAGAAGCCTCCTCCCTAAGTTTGTTTTACTCACTGCTTTAGCACACTCCACCAACCCTGATGTCCTTGCCGTGTCTGAATCCTGGCATAGGAAGGCCACCAAAAATTCTGAGATTTCCATCCCCAAATACAACATTTTCCGTCAAGATAGAACTGCCAAAGGGGGAGGAGTTGCAGAGATAGCCTGCAAAGTTCTGTCATACTTTCCAGGTCTATGCCCAAACAGTTCGAGCTTCTAATTTTAAAAATGAATCTCTCCAGAAATAAGTCACTCACTGTTGCCGCCTGTTATAGACCCCCCTCAGCTCCCAGATATGCTCTGGCCACCATATGTGAATTGATTGCCCCCCATCTAGCTTCAGAGTTCGTTCTGTAGGTGACCTAAACTGAGATATGCTTAACACCCCGGCCATCCTACAATCTAAGCTAGATGCCCTCAATCTCACACAAATTATCAAGGAACCCACCAGGTACAACCCTAAATCCGTAAACATGGGCACCCTTATAGATATTATCCTGACCAACTTGCCCTCCAAATACACCTCTGCTGTTTTCAATCAGGATCTCAGCGATCACTGCCTCATTGCCTGCATTCGCTACGGGTCAGCGTTTAAACGCCCACCCCTCATCACTGTCAAACGCTCCCTAAAACACTTCTGCGAGCAGGCCTTTCTAATCGACCTGACCCGGGTAACCTGGAAGGATATGGACCTCATCCCGTCAGTCGAGGATGCCTGCTCGTTCTTTAAAAGTAATTTCCTCACCATCTTAAATAAGCATGCCCCTTTCAAAAAATGTAGAACTAAGAACAGATATAGCCCTTGGTTCACTCCAGACCTGACTGCCCTCGACCAGCACAAAAACATCCTGTGGCGGACTGCAATAGCATCGGATAGTCCCCGTGATATGCAACTGTTCAGGGAAGTCAGGAACCAATACACACAGTCAGTCAGGAAAGCAAAGGCTAGCTTTTTCAAACAGAAATTTGCATCCTGTAGCTCTAACTCCAAAACGTTCTGGGACACTGTAAAGTCCATGGAGAACAAGAGCACCTCCTCCCAGCTGCCCACTGCACTGAGGCTAGGTAATAATGTCACCACCGATAAATCCACGATAATCGAGAATTTCAATAAGCATTTCTCTACGGCTGGCCATGCTTTCCTCCTGGCTACCCCAACCCCTCTCTTTCTAAAATTATCCGCCGCCATTGTTGCAACCCCTATTACCAGTCTGTTCAACCTCTCTTTCGTATCGTCCGAGATCGCTAAAGATTGGAAAGCTGCCGAGGTCATCACCCTCTTCAAAGGGGGTGACACTCTAGACCCAAACTGTTATGGACCTATATCCATCCTGCCCTGCCTTTCTAAAGTCTTCGAAAGCCAAGTTGATAAACAGATCACCGACCATTTCGAATGGACCTCAGCCACGCTCAAGGTCCAAAACAATATCATAACCTCCATCGATAAAAGACAGTACTGTGCAGCCGTCTTCATCGACCTGGCCAAGGCTTTCGACTCTGTCAATCACCGTATTCTTATCGACAGACTCAACAGCCTTGGTTTCTCAAATGACTGCCTCGCCTGGTTCACCAACTACTTCTCAGACAGAGATCAGTGTGTCAAATCGGAGGGTCTGTTGTCTGGACTGGCAGTCTCTATAGGGGTACCACAGAGTTAAATTCTCGGGCCGACTCTATTCTCTGTATATATCAACGATGTCACTCTTGCTGCGGGTGATTCCCTGATCCACCTCTATGCAGATGACACCATTCTGTATACATCTGGCCCTTCTTTGGACACTGTGTTAACAAACCTCCAAACGAGCTTCAATGCCATACAACACTCCTTCCGTGGCCTCCAACTATTCGTAAACGCTAGTAAAACTAAATGCATGCTTTTCAACCGTTCGCTGCCCGCACCCGCCCGCCCGACTAGCATCACTACTCTGGACGGTTAAATCTAGAATCGGCTTCCTATTTCGCAACAAATCCTCCTTCACTCACGCTGCCAAACATACCCTCGTAAAACTGACTATTCTACTGATCCTTGACTTTGGCGATGTCATTTACAAAATAGCCTCCAACACTCTACTCAGCAAACTGGATGCGATCTATCACAGTGCCATCCGTTTTGTCACCAAAGCCCCAAATACCACCCACCACTGCGACCTGTATGCTCTAGTTGGCTGGCCCTCGCTACATATTCGTCGCCAGACCCACTGGCTCCAGGTCATCTATAAGTCTATGCTAGGTAAAGCTCCACCTTATCTCAGCTCACTGGTCACGATAACAACACCCACCCGTAGCACGCGCTCCTCCAGGTATATCTCACTGGTCATCCCCAAAGCCAACACCTCCTTTGGCTGCCTTTCCTTCCAGTTCTCTGCTGCCAATGACTGGAAGGAATTGCAAAAATGGCTGAAGCTGGAGACTTATATTTCCCTCACTAACTTTAAACATCAACTATCTGAGCAGCTGCAGCTGTACATAGCCCATCTGTAAATAGCCCATCCAATCTACCTACCTCATCCCCATATTGTTCTTATTTACTTTTCTGCTCTTTTGCACATCAGTATCTCTACTTGCACATCATCACTCCAGTATTAATTTGCAAAATTGTAATTACTTAGCTACTATGGCCTATTTATTGCCTTACCTCCTCACGCCATTTGCACACACTGTATATAGACTTTCTTTTTTCTATTGTGTTATTGACTGTACGCTTGTTTATTCCATGTGTAACTCTGTGTTGTTGTTTTTGTCGCACTGCTTTGCTTTATCTTGGCCAAGTCGCAGTTGTAAATGAGAACTTGTTCTCAACTAGCCTACCTGGTTAAATAAAGGTGAAATAAAAAAATTAAATTAGGCTATAGTGATCGGCACCAACAGCCTATGTAAAACTCTGTATCAATAGGCTATCAGTTGTATGAAAAGGAGAAGGAAATGTGACTGACCTGCACTGCATAGCTTGGAAAGTGTCCAGATGACTGGGAGCTGATTGGCCAGCAGGCTAGGTGTGAATGTTCTGAAAGTTAAATTATTTTTTTTTAAATAATTTTTTGGTACTTTTACAAAAAAAATTCTCCCAAATGTCATGCTATCCCATTGGTAATTACAGTCTTGTCCCATCGCTGCAACTCCCCTACGGACTCTGGAGAGGCGAAGGTAGAGAGCCATGCGTCCTCCGAAACACGACCCTGCCAAGCCGCACTGCTTCTTGACACACTGCTCGCTTAACCCGGAAGCCAGTCGCACCAATGTGTTGGAGGAAACACTGTCCAGCTGGCAACCGCAGTCAGCTTGCTGGCACCCAGTCCGCCACAAGGAGTCGCTAGAGCGCGATGGGACAAGGAAATCCAGGCCGGCCAAACCCTCCCCTAACCTGGACGATGCTGGGCCAATTGTGCGTCGCCTCACGGGTCTCCTAGTCACAGCCGGCTGATACACTGAAAGCTTAATTGTAATCAATTATGAATATAATAAGAAACCCATCGACCCCTTAGGGGCCATCAGCGGGACAAAAGTCTTGCTTAGTCAATGAGAAGGTCCACTATTTAGGGCAGCGGCGCTTTATCAAATGGTCATATTGATGTTTTAGGCTACACCGTGTAGTGAAAACAGTTTATATCCAAAATGATGCTTGCGATTGCAAAATCGAATGCTTCTGACTGATAGCACACGATACAAAAACAGCCAAAGTAGCGTAGTACCTTCCACAAAAAGTATTGCTGGACAAAAAGACACATATGCGTCTCTCTCTCTCCCGTTCTCACTTCATTCACTTACTCTCTCTATAGGAGTAGGATATTCAGTGCCTTCAGAAAGTATTCATACCCCTTGACTTATTCCACATTTGGTTGTTACAGCCTGAATTGAACCCATGATAACAATGTGAAAACAGGATTTTTGAAATATTCACAAATGTATTGAAAATGAAATACAGAAATATCTAATTTACATAAGTATTCACAACACTGAGTCAATACATCACCTTTGGCAGCGATTACAGCTGATAACCATTTTCAAGTCTTGAAATTTACAAGCAGTTTTAAGTCAAAACTGTAACTCAGCCACTCAGGAACTGTCTTCTTGGAAAGCAACTCAAGTGCAGATTTTGCGGGTGCTTAGCTCCATTCCGTACATTTTTTATCCTGAACAACTCCCAAGCCCTTAACGATTACAAGCATATCCATAACATGATGCAGCCGCCACTATGCTTGAAAATATGGAGAGTAGTACTTAGTAATGTGTTGTATTGGATTTGCCCCAAACATAACACTTTGTATTCAGGACAAAAAGTTAATTGCGTTGCCACATTTTTTGCAGTATTACTTTAGTGCCTTGTCGCAAACAGGATACATGTTTTGGAATATTTGTACTCTGTAAAGGCTTCGATTTCACTCTGTCAATTAGGTTAGTATTGTAGAGTAACAACAATGTTGTTGATCCATCCTTAGTTTTCTCCTATCACAGCATTTAAAATCACCATTGGCCTCATGGTGAAATCCCTGAGTGGTTTCCTTCCTCTCTGGCAACTGAGTTTGGAAGGATGCCTGTATCTTCGTAGTGACTGTTTGTAATGATACACCATCCAAAGTGTAATTAGTAATGAATAACTTCACCATGCTCAAATGGATATTCAATGTCAGCTTTTTTATTTTTACCCATCTACCAAAACCTCCCTGGTCTTTGTGGTTGAATCTGTGTTTGAAATTCACTGCTCGACTGAGGCACCTTACAGATAATTGTATGCGTGGGGTGAAAATATGAGGTAGTCATTCAAAAATCATGTTAAACACAAGTTATTTAGGCTTGCCATAACAACACATTTCAGCTTTTTATTTTTAATACATTTGTTAAAAAATCGAAATAAATAAAAAATCACTTTGACATTATGGGGTATTGTGTGTTGGCCAGTCACAAAAAAAATATATTTTGTCAATTTTAAATTCAGGCTGTAACACAACAAAATGTGGAAAAAGTCAAGGGGTGTGAATACTTTCTGAAGGCACTGTAATTGTATTTGGACCAGAGATCCAGAAGGCAAAAGCATCAGAATACACCCATCTCAATCAAGTCATTCTGTCTCATTGTTATGGTAACTACAGCCTATTGGTCCATTTGGAAATGGAACATAGTCACAATGAACAACAAGCAACAATACGGATGGGATGAGGATTTATTCAACTATGTATATGCATTCAGACTGTCAAGCAATGGACAATATGCCAGTTGTATGATGGAATATGAATTGATATCGAAAGTATCAACAATAGAGGAAACCACCAGGCTATTTGGATGACAATAATATTGATGTTATAGTAGATATTATAAATTAAACGTTTTAATCCAGAAGAAATGGATTCCTTCTCTCCATTCTCCCTCCCTCCATCTCTTTCCTTCCTTCCTCCTCCGTAAGTTCTCTAGCTGGAGGTCGTCAGAGGGGTGCTCTGGTTTAAATAAGGAGGCAGATCTGGCCCATTAAATTCTGCTAGTAATTATATTAATTTGGCAGAGGGACGTGTCATTTTCACAGGAGAGCAACTAGCACAGCCATTATCTCTCACACACACACACACACACACACACACACACACACACACACACACACACACACACACACACACACACACACACACACACACACACACACACACACACACACACACACACACACACACACACACACACACACACAGTAAAGAAACTAGCAGTAACATTATGAGTGTCCAGAGTTCTGTTAACAGGACCGATCAGTGTGCCCTTGGTCATCACGGTTACCCGAACATACTTATATCCCTCCCTTTCTCTCTCCTCCTTTTCCCTTCGCTCTCTCCCTTTCCCCTCCAGTCTGTGTCTCTGTGTGTGTGTGTGTGTGTGTGTGCTGCGTGGCCCTGCTCTGACAGTATAATACCATATGACTAGTAGAGCTTGTCTAACTACTTAACACCTTTTCACCAGAGTAATGAGGGCACTGGGTCTGGGCCCCACTGTGTGGTTGTGACTGTGTAATGGCATTGCTGGGTTGGTACTGCGTGTGTGTGTGTGTGTGGTACAGTGTGGCGAGCGTAGGGTTTTGGTGTTGGGATTAAGTGATGACAGGCAGTAAGCAGAAAGCTTTGCATTTAGAGTAGCAGTCACCACAGAACACAGAGACTAAATAGTTCCTGTTCTGCCCAACACCACTCCCCTCAGGTCTACAGTCCTCTGAAACAACCCACAGCCTCGCCTGCATTCATTTCATCACACGCACACACTGCAGACTCCCATGCTCCTGTGTGTGTTCATGTGCTCCGGTGTCTGTGTGTGTGCGCACGTATTCCCGAGCTCCTGTGAGTGTGTGTGTCAGTGCTAACCCCTCTCTGTGCTGCTGGCCGGTTGAATGCGGTGTGAATAAATTAGTGCTGTTCAGCTCCTCCATGTAATTATGCTGCTGTCAGGACTAGGCCTCTCCTCAACATTCATTTTAATAAAGTTGGCCTCACAGGTCACGGACCACAGGTCACCTTCAGTGACAGCCCAGGGGGCTCGCTCTCTCGCGCTCTCTCGAAGACACACACACACACACACACACACACACACACACACACACAGAGACACGTACACAGACATACACACTCTTGCACACAGGCACGTAAACACACCCTTCACCTGTGACTTACATGAGATGGACAGAGAAGAATGGGAGAGGAGAGGAAGAGAAGGGAATGGCAGAAGGAGGAAGAGAGAAAAAGAGAAACAGAGTTGAAGGGGAGGGGGCTAAAAGGAGGAGAGAAAAGCGGTAAATGATTGAGGACAAAAAGGAAGAGGGAGCAACAGAGGAAAGGAGAGGAAAGGAGAGGAGAGGAAAGGAGAGGAGAGGTGAGAAGTAGGAGAGGAGAGTGTAAGGTGAGAAGTAGGAGAGGAGAGGAGAGGAGAGTGTAAGGTGAGAAGTAGGAGAGGAGAGGAGAGGAGAGTGTAAGGTGAGAAGTAGGAGAGGAGAGGAGAGTGTAAGGTGAGAAGTAGGAGAGGAGAGGAGAGTGTAAGGTGAGAAGTAGGAGAGGAGAGGAGAGTGTAAGGTGAGAAGTAGGAGAGGAGAGGAGAGTGTAAGGTGAGAAGTAGGAGAGGAGAGGAGAGTGTAAGGTGAGAAGTAGGAGAGGAGAGGAGAGTGTAAGGTGAGAAGTAGGAGAGGAGAGGAGAGGAGAGTGTAAGGTGAGAAGTAGGAGAGGAGAGGAGAGTGTAAGGTGAGAAGTAGGAGAGGAGAGGAGAGGAGAGGAGAGTGTAAGGTGAGAAGTAGGAGAGGAGAGGAGAGTGTAAGGTGAGAAGTAGGAGAGGAGAGGAGAGTGTAAGGTGAGAAGTAGGAGAGGAGAGGAGAGGAGAGTGTAAGGTGAGAAGTAGGAGAGGAGAGGAGAGGAGAGTGTAAGGTGAGAAGTAGGAGAGGAGAGGAGAGTGTAAGGTGAGAAGTAGGAGAGGAGAGGAGAGGAGAGTGTAAGGTGAGAAGTAGGAGAGGAGAGGAGAGTGTAAGGTGAGAAGTAGGAGAGGAGAGGAGAGGAGAGTGTAAGGTGAGAAGTAGGAGAGGAGAGGAGAGTGTAAGGTGAGAAGTAGGAGAGGAGAGGAGAGGAGAGTGTAAGGTGAGAAGTAGGAGAGGAGAGGAGAGGAGAGTGTAAGGTGAGAAGTAGGAGAGGAGAGGAGAGTGTAAGGTGAGAAGTAGGAGAGTGTTCCTCTTGCCCAGATGGCTGTGTGTAGTCTCATTTGTCCTGCTGCTAACACTTACATTTGGACGTGTGTGTGCGTGTGATTGTGTGTGTGTGTCTGACTTATTAAGTCAGTTTCATAAGATGACATCAGTTGTCATGTATATACTGAGCTGTCATCTACCTTTATACCTGACAACATATCCTTCCATCCAGTCAAATCAATCTCATATTGACAGCTGAATGTCGGTGTGAACAGAGATTGATGTCCAGGTTCTTACCTCCTTTTCTAAAGACTGAAACTCTACATGCTGACTGAAATTCACCTCAACTATCTTAACTTGAAAACACTGCAAAAGCATCAGGAGAAAGCACACACATACACACACAAGCCAGTGCGGTCTCTCTGTTGATGTGGCGGTGACTGTTACCGTGGTGATGCTGTTAATTAGCTCCAGCGGTGAACCGCTATTTCCCGCGGCTAGGCATTGTTACCGTCAGGTGTGCAGGGTCACTATGACACCACTATGTCTCAAGGACACATCACATCTCTATCTCCCTCTATCTCCCTTTCTCTCTATTTCTATCTCCCTCTATCTCACTCTATCCCCCTTTCTATTTCTATCTCCCTCTATCTCACTCTCTCCCCCTTTCTATTTCTATCTCCCCCTCCCCTTCTCTATTTCTGTCCCCCTCTCGCTCTCTATTTCTATGTCCCTCTCTCTCTATTTCTATGTCCCTCTCTCTCTATTTCTATGTCCCTCTCCCCTCTCTATTTCTATGTCCCTCTCTCTCTATTTCTATTTCCCTCTCCCCTCTCTATTTCTATGTCCCTCTCTCTCTATTTCTATTTCCCTCTCCCCTCTCTATTTCTATGTCCCTCTCTCTCTATTTCTATCTCCCTATCTCCCCTCTCTATTTCTATGTCCCTCTCTCTC
>NC_042963.1:33339640-33389404 GCF_901001165.1 Salmo trutta
AAACACATCTTACACACCACACACCCTCTGTATTAAAACACATCTTACACACCACACACCCTCTGTATTAAAACACATCTTACACAACCCACACCCTCTGTATTACAACACATTTTACACACCACACACCCTCTGTATTAAAACACATCTTACACACCACACACCCTCTGTATTAAAACACATCACACACCCCACACCCTCTGTATTACAACACATCTTACACACCACACACCCTCTGTATTACAACACATCTTACACACCACACACCCTCTGTATTAAAACACATCTTACACACCACACACCCTCTGTATTAAAACACATCTTACACACCACACACCCTCTGTATTAAACCACATCTTACACACCACACACCCTCTGTATTAAAACACATCTTACACACCCCACACCCTCTGTATTACAACACATCTTACACACCACACACCCTCTGTATTAAAACACATCACACACCACAGACCCTCTGTATTAAAACACATCTTACACACCACACACCCTCTGTATTACAACACATCTTACACACCACACACCCTCTGTATTAAAACACATCTTACACACCCCACACCCTCTGTATTACAACACATCTTACACACCACACACCCTCTGTATTAAAACACATCTTACACACCACAGACCCTCTGTATTAAAACACATCTTACACACCACACACCCTCTGTATTACAACACATCTTACACACCACACACCCTCTGTATTAAAACACATCTTACACACCACAGACCCTCTGTATTAAAACACATCTTACACACCACACACCCTCTGTATTACAACACATCTTACCCACCACACACCCTCTGTATTACAACACATCTTACACACCACACACCCTCTGTATTAAAACACATCTTACCCACCACACACCCTCTGTATTAAAACACATCTTACACACCACACACCCTCTGTATTAAAACACATCTTACACACCACACACCCTCTGTATTAAAACACATCTTACACACCCCACACCCTCTGTATTACAACACATTTTACACACCACACACCCTCTGTATTAAAACACATTACACACCACAGACCCTCTGTATTAAAACACATCTTACACACCACACACCCTCTGTATTACAACACATCTTACACACCACACACCCTCTGTATTAAAACACATCTTACACACCCCACACCCTCTGTATTACAACACATCTTACACACCACACACCCTCTGTATTAAAACACATCTTACACACCACAGACCCTCTGTATTAAAACACATCTTACACACCACACCCCCTCTGTATTACAACACATCTTACACACCACACACCCTCTGTATTAAAACACATTACACACCCCACACCCTCTGTATTAAAACACATTACACACCCCACACCCTCTGTATTAAAACACATCTTACACACCACACACCCTCTGTATTAAAACACATCTTACACACCACACACCCTCTGTATTACAACACATCTTACACACCACACACCCTCTGTATTAAAACACATCTTACACACCACACACCCTCTGTATTAAAACACATCTTACACACCACACACACTCTGTATTAAAACACATCTTACACACCACACACTCTCTGTATTAAAACACATCTTACACACCACACACCCTCTGTATTAAAACACATCTTACACACCACACACCCTCTGTATTAAAACACATCTTACACACCACACACACACTGTATTAAAACACATCTTACACACCACACACCCTCTGTATTAAAACACATCTTACACACCACACACCCTCTGTATTAAAACACATCTTACACACCCTCTGTATTAAAACACATCTTACACACCCCACACCCTCTGTATTAAAACACATTACACACCACACACCCTCTGTATTAAAACACATCTACACACCACACACCCTCTGTATTACAACACATCTTACACACCACACACCCTCTGTATTAAAACACATCTTACACACCACACACCCTCTGTATTACAACACATCTTACACACCACACACCCTCTGTATTAAAACACATCTTACACACCCACACACCCTCTGTATTAAACACACCTTACACACCACACACCCTCTGTATTAAAACACATCTTACACACCCCACACCCTCTGTATTACAACACATCTTACACACCACACACCCTCTGTATTAAACACATCTTACACACCACACACCCTCTGTATTAAAACACATCTTACACACCACACACCCTCTGTATTACAACACATCTTACACACCACACACCCTCTGTATTAAAACACATCTTACACACCACACACCCTCTGTATTAAAACACATCTTACACACCCCACACCCTCTGTATTACAACACATCTTACACACCACACACCCTCTGTATTAAAACACATCTTACACACCACACACCCTCTGTATTACAACACATCTTACACACCACACACCCTCTGTGTTACAACACATCTTACACACCACACACCCTCTGTATTAAAACACATCTTACACACCACACACCCTCTGTATTAAAACACATCTTACACACCACACACCCTCTGTATTAAAACACATCTTACACACCACACACCCTCTGTATTAAAACACATCTTACACACCACACACCCTCTGTATTAAAACACATCTTACACAACCCACACCCTCTGTATTACAACACATTTTACACACCACACACCCTCTGTATTAAAACACATCTTACACACCACACACCCTCTGTATTAAAACACATCACACACCCCACACCCTCTGTATTACAACACATCTTACACACCACACACCCTCTGTATTACAACACATCTTACACACCACACACCCTCTGTATTAAAACACATCTTACACACCACACACCCTCTGTATTAAAACACATCTTACACACCACACACCCTCTGTATTAAACCACATCTTACACACCACACACCCTCTGTATTAAAACACATCTTACACACCCCACACCCTCTGTATTACAACACATCTTACACACCACACACCCTCTGTATTAAAACACATCACACACCACAGACCCTCTGTATTAAAACACATCTTACACACCACACACCCTCTGTATTACAACACATCTTACACACCACACACCCTCTGTATTAAAACACATCTTACACACCCCACACCCTCTGTATTACAACACATCTTACACACCACACACCCTCTGTATTAAAACACATCTTACACACCACAGACCCTCTGTATTAAAACACATCTTACACACCACACACCCTCTGTATTACAACACATCTTACACACCACACACCCTCTGTATTAAAACACATCTTACACACCACAGACCCTCTGTATTAAAACACATCTTACACACCACACACCCTCTGTATTACAACACATCTTACCCACCACACACCCTCTGTATTACAACACATCTTACACACCACACACCCTCTGTATTAAAACACATCTTACCCACCACACACCCTCTGTATTAAAACACATCTTACACACCACACACCCTCTGTATTAAAACACATCTTACACACCACACACCCTCTGTATTAAAACACATCTTACACACCCCACACCCTCTGTATTACAACACATTTTACACACCACACACCCTCTGTATTAAAACACATTACACACCACAGACCCTCTGTATTAAAACACATCTTACACACCACACACCCTCTGTATTACAACACATCTTACACACCACACACCCTCTGTATTAAAACACATCTTACACACCCCACACCCTCTGTATTACAACACATCTTACACACCACACACCCTCTGTATTAAAACACATCTTACACACCACAGACCCTCTGTATTAAAACACATCTTACACACCACACCCCCTCTGTATTACAACACATCTTACACACCACACACCCTCTGTATTAAAACACATTACACACCCCACACCCTCTGTATTAAAACACATTACACACCCCACACCCTCTGTATTAAAACACATCTTACACACCACACACCCTCTGTATTAAAACACATCTTACACACCACACACCCTCTGTATTACAACACATCTTACACACCACACACCCTCTGTATTAAAACACATCTTACACACCACACACCCTCTGTATTAAAACACATCTTACACACCACACACACTCTGTATTAAAACACATCTTACACACCACACACTCTCTGTATTAAAACACATCTTACACACCACACACCCTCTGTATTAAAACACATCTTACACACCACACACCCTCTGTATTAAAACACATCTTACACACCACACACACACTGTATTAAAACACATCTTACACACCACACACCCTCTGTATTAAAACACATCTTACACACCACACACCCTCTGTATTAAAACACATCTTACACACCCTCTGTATTAAAACACATCTTACACACCCCACACCCTCTGTATTAAAACACATCTTACACACCACACACCCTCTGTATTAAAACACATTACACACCCCACACCCTCTGTATTAAAACACATCTTACACACCACACACCCTTGGATAGATGACACCTGCATACAGTAGGAGGGACAGAAATAGGGTTTTAAAGAACAAGCAGATATATAACTAGGTCTGGGGGAGCAGGGCTACGTGGGTAAATAACACCAACATTGTTCAGTAGGAGGGACAGAAACAGGGTTTTAAAGAACAAGCAGATATATAACTAGGTCTGGGGGAGCAGGGCTACGTGGGTAAATAACACCAACATTGTTTAATAGGATGTGAGAGTCAGAGGTGTGGGACCATGTCTCTACAGCCCTGTGGAGTTCTCTGGGGGATTGGCTTGCTGTGTGTGTGTGTGTGTGTGTGTTTCTCAGCCATGTCCCCTCAGGTCAAGTCTGACCTCCATTGCCCAGGTTCAAGATCTGCCTATTATACTCCCCTGTTCTGCCTCTAGTTGAGACCTGCTGTGTATCAAATAGCTCTCTGTCTCTGTCTCTCTCTCTCTCTCACTCACTCACGCACAGGCACACTGGTCCTCTTTCTATTACCTTCACCTTTCACCCTGCAGCTAGGAGCAGGTAAACACTCAGTCAGACTCAGCAGGAGGGGGATACTCTCCCTCCCTCCCTCCCTCCCTCCCTCCCTCCCTCCCACACACACACACACACACACACACACACACACACACACCACCCACCCCAGCGTGCTTCTCTCCCTGGACCCCCTGCTCCCCTTAGACACTCACACCCAGCAGGAAAGAGAGAGTACAGAGAGATGTATTGTGCTGTCAGTACACACACACGGTTAGTGGAAACCTCAGGTATGCAGTCAGTACCCACGGTTAGTGGAAACCTCAGGTATGCAGTCAGTACCCACGGTTAGTGGAAACCTCAGGTATGCAGTCAGTACCCACGGTTAGTGGAAACCTCAGGTATGCAGTCAGCACACACGGTTAGTGGAAACCTCAGGTATGCAGTCAGCACACACGGTTAGTGGAAACCTCAGGTATGCAGTCAGCACACACGGTTAGTGGAAACCTCAGGTATGCAGTCAGCACACACGGTTAGTGGAAACCTCAGGTATGCAGTCAGCACACACGGTTAGTGGAAACCTCAGGTATGCAGTCAGTACCCACGGTTAGTGGAAACCTCAGGTATGCAGTCAGCACACACGGTTAGTGGAAACCTCAGGTATGCAGTCAGCACACACGGTTAGTGGAAACCTCAGGTATGCAGTCAGTACCCACGGTTAGTGGAAACCTCAGGTATGCAGTCAGCACACACGGTTAGTGGAAACCTCAGGTATGCAGTCAGTACCCACGGTTAGTGGAAACCTCAGGTATGCAGTCAGTACCACGGTAGTGGAAACCTCAGGTATGCAGTCAGCACACACGGTTAGTGGAAACCTCAGGTATGCAGTCAGCACACACGGTTAGTGGAAACCTCAGGTATGCAGTCAGCACACACGGTTAGTGGAAACCTCAGGTATGCAGTCAGTACCCACGGTTAGTGGAAACCTCAGGTATGCAGTCAGCACACACGGTTAGTGGAAACTTCAGGTATGCAGTCAGCACACACACACGGTTAGTGGAAACCTCAGGTATGCAGTCAGTACCCACGGTTAGTGGAAACCTCAGGTATGCAGTCAGTACCCACGGTTAGTGGAAACCTCAGGTATGCAGTCAGTACCCACGGTTAGTGGAAACCTCAGGTATGCAGTCAGTACCCACGGTTAGTGGAAACTTCAGGTATGCAGTCAGTACCCACGGTTAGTGGAAACTTCAGGTATGCAGTCAGTACCCACGGTTAGTGGAAACTTCAGGTATGCTGTGGGAGGTTTCCTTTGTTCAGTGTGGTGGATATAAGAGTTATTCCTTTATCTACGATGAGGACAGACAAAACCACAAACACCAGAGAGAAGAGATGTTTTTCTTCTGATCTCCCTTTCTCTATGTCTGGTAGTCGTGTATAGGTTGACAGGTCAGTCTGGGGAGCTGTCAGCTCTGTCCTTTTGTCTGCTGGCTGACGGCCCGGGGTCAGAGGTTGGGGTGCGAGAGCAGGACACGACCCAAACACACACAGCGTTGGGAGACGGTCCGAGGCCCTCACAGCAACCTGTCATCCCCCACACAGAGAACCATCAAACAGCGTACGTGTCTGTGATATTGGACATGCTAACATGGTCGTCATTGTAAATACAAATCTTTTATTAAAGGGATACTGTGAGATTCTGTCAATTAAGTGGTTTTTGATTAACTCATGGATACCATTTTCATGTCTCTGCGTGCAGTATGAAGGAAGAGGCAGTTTTGCGGGCCAATGCTAACTATTGTTAGCGCAATGACTGGAAATATGCTACCGTATCTCAGAGGCAGAGATATAAAAATGGTAGAGTTTTTAATAGAGTTGCCTGGTTAAATGAAGGTAAAATAAACACTAAATGGACATTCATCTGTTTGCCTGCCATGACTTATCAAGATTATACTATAAAAACACACAGCCAAGAGTACTATGGACCACTATCAGAACCAGATATTTCCTAAAAGCCACCCCGTAGTACCCTTTTAAGATTGATCCACTATAGATATTTGTTATTCCTGAATATAAAGGAATATTTAAGAGCAGGAACAAATATCCCCACAACGCTAGCACTTAGAGTAACTGGTGTATAAATATGACACAAGGGACTTTGTGAACAATCAGGGCTAAGTTACATCTCACAAATCAAGCTGTCTAGTGTCAGGTGTGTCATTGCTAAACGGTTAGCATGTAGACTATCATAAACTGTGGCATATAAAAACCTGCTTCAGCAAAAAGGTTTACAACATGGTTCTCATAGAAGAATGTCTGTTGAAACAGCTGCTGAACTGCAATGTGATGAAACATAAATAAGTGGAAAACGACTTATTTCCAGGGATTCTGCCACACACTAACAAACAGACACTCCAGACCCTACTACTTCAGCCAATAGCAATCTGTGCAGACTTGCATAAGAGTGTTTTAGAGAGAGAGAGAGATAGAGATAGAGAGAGATAGAGAGAGAGAAAGAGATATAGAGAAATAAATATGTATTCTAAAAGCCTCTCCTAATTACAATTACAGTAGCATTTAGTTTCTTACAGTATAATACAGTAAATTGTACAACATTGTCTGTGTGTCGAGACTGTATTTAGATTACGGTAAGTATACTGCAATATGAAATACAGAAAGTTACTTGCTAATGAGCTGCCTGTAAGTTACTGCTAAAGATGGGAGGGTATAGATGAAGACAGTCAGTGAGCTATAGGATACTAGAAGAGGCATCACACAGAGGTTTCCAAACGCATCTTCTAATTGCTGAGCTCAGGGCTCATGCCAAGGCTTTCCTTTGACACACACACACACACACACACACACACACACACACACACACACACACACACACACACACACACACACACACACACACACACACACACACACACACTCTCTCAACTCCGCCTCTGTTCCTCCTTTCACAAGGCCCTTCTCCTCACATCTACTCATCCTCCCCTCCTCCAGACTGGATTAAAAGTACTTTTCATTAGCCACGCAGGCAGCAGATATAGCACTTAAAAATCACCCGATTATCATTTTTCACCCAGCAAACAGCATGCACACTTTCAAAACACACACACTCCAACATAATTAGCCACCCTGTCATAGCAGCAAGATGGAGACTGCTGATTCCCAGTCTGCGTGTGTGTGTTTAGAAACCGCCTGCCTGCTTGCCTCTTATTGATATTAAAAGCTCTGCATAAACAGCTGTTTAAAAGACTCACAGAGAGAGAGAGAAATAAGAGAGAGGCTCCACTCACATCTCTCCATGATCTCTCACAACTATGTTTTTCAGAAACATGGCTTTTGGCTTATCTGTCACATGGCAGGAAGAGTTTAGGAAGAGCATTCACTAGGACCATTTACTGCGAATGTTCAAGGTGAGGCGAGCGTTCACAAGCGGGGGGGGGGGGTGTTAAGTGAGTACATGTTTAAAACACTCTCTCTGCTCCCCCTGTCACCCTAGGCATTTATCACTGTGACAACGCCTCCACACACACACCCCACCATCCATGCGTTGGGCTGTCAGAGGAACGGGAGGGACAGACACGGGTCCTGTGTGATTAACTGGGAGACTGTTTGATCACATTTCACTAATTTGTGGCATAAATCTTCAGCCTGCCGTTCTCACTGGAGACCATTAGCCCCCAGACACACACACACACACACACACACACACACACACACACACACACACACACACACACAGCTTTTAGAAGAAGCTATATGAGAGACAGAAAGAGAGAAAAAAGTCAAGACAGAGGGAGAGATAGAAGGTGTCTGTAATGATATGTTTGAAACAGAGAGGAGTGTAAGAACCAAACATGAACTCAAAGGCATAATTATGACACTGGGAGAGAGAGAATAGAGAACCAAGCAAAAATCACTGGTCATTTGTAAACAGGTAACGACGCAGGCCAGGTGTGTGAGCATATGTACTGGTGAGCAGGGGAGGGAAGGAAAGGGATGAGTGAGGAGGAGAGAGGGAGAGGAGGATGAGAGTGGGGGGACCATCTCATTTGTTTTTACACTGCCCTGCGCCAAATGGCTAAAACAGCCAATCAGGCAGAACATACACAGAGGTACAGTAGGCAACAGCATTGACTGGTCACCAGTAATGACATCATTCACAAACCAAAAGGGCTGTGGCCTATCAGAGACCTCAGTTCAATGAGGCAAGAGATCATCTTTGGCTGAGGGAGAGACGTGAGGGAGAGACGTGAGGGAGAGATGTGAGGGAGAGATGTGAGGGAGGCCAATTAAGCGAATGAATAAAGTTTTTGGTGGCAATCAGCATTGAAATCCGCATAACTTGCATTATAGTATCATAAACTAAGTACTAGGACACTGAATTGATGTTGTTTCAGCTGTAAGATAGCAAGGAAAGTCGATAGACAGATACGTGAAACACATTTGACAGAAGTAATGAAAGTCACAAAAATTCGAATACCAAACTGTTTTTCCTGTTCTAGTATCGAAACACTACTGAAGTTCCGGTTTGCCGTGCAACACTAGTATCCTTGATGTGAATCTGCCACATAAACAGCTCTACTGTGCTGCAATAGTTTATGCGACGGGGGGCTAGGGTCAGTCTGTTATATCTGGATTATTTCTCCTGTCTTATCTAAGGTCCTGTGTGAATTTAAGTATGCTCTCTCTAATTCTCTTTCTCTCCCTCCCGGAGGACCTGAGCCCAAGGACCTTGCCTCAGGACTACCTGGCCTGATGACTCCTTGCTGTCCCCAGTCCACCTGGCCGTGCTGCTGCTCCAGCTTCAACTGTTCTGCCTGTGGCTATGGAACCATGACCTGTTCACCGGACGTGCTACCTGTCCCAGACCTGCTGTTTTGGACTCTCTCTCTCTACCGCACCTGCTGTCTCTGACTCTGAATGATCGTCTATGAAAAGCCAACTGACATTTACTCCTGAGGTGCTGACCTGTTGCACCCTCTACAACCACTGTGATTATTATTATCTGACCCTGCTGGTCATCTATGAACGTTTGAACATCTTAGCCATGTTCTGTTATAATCTCCACCCGGCACAGCCAGAAGAGGACTGGCCACCGCTCAGAGTCTGGTTCCTCTCTAGGTTTCTTCCAAGATTCCTGCCTTTCTAGGGAGTTTTTCCTAGCCACCGTGCTTCTACATCTGCATTGCTTGCTGTTTGGGGTTTTAGGCTGGGTTTCTATATATTTATCAATAAATGTGACTGTCTAATGGGGATATTACACTTACAGATTGAGGCCTGACTGTGTGTTTGTGTTCAACTCTGTGTGTGTGTGTGTGTGTGTGTGTGTGTGTGTGTGTGTGTGTGTGTGTGTGTGTGTGTGTGTGTGTGTGTGTGTGTGTGTGTGTGTGTGTGTGTGTGTGTGTGCGTTTGACTGTGTGAGCTGAGAACAAGGACATGGTGTATGGAGCCAACCAGCCCTGAGCAGAGCAGAGCAGCCATACTTTCATGGTCGGTTTCCATTTAACTGTGGGAGTGACAGGGAACATGGTGCCATTAACCCGTCCCACAGGCCTGGAGGAGAGGAAATGGACAGATAAAACCTCCCTGGGGAGAGGACGAGAGGAGGTTATAGAGAGGCTAGGACTCACAGACCGCATTTAACCAAAGGACCTGCTTTTAAAAGGGACCAGCCACCCCTCCAAGTCTCTCTATCCCTCCACAACAACTGTATCTCTCTGGAACAAAAGCAGGGTGTATCCAGCATGACTTACTTGCCCAGCCTGACTTTCTCTCTCGCTGTCTGACTTACAGTGCCTTCAGAAAGTACTCATTCCCCTTGACTCATACTACATTTTGTTGTTTTACAGACCGAATTCAAAATTGATTACATATATGTTTTTCTCAGCAATCTACACACAATACCTCAGAATGAAAAAGTGAAAACATGTTTTTAGACATTTTTTAAAGAATAATGTAACTGAGTCAATACTTTGTAGAAAGACCTTTGACACCGATTGAAAGCCTTCCACACCTGGATGTGCAACATATGCCCATTATTCTTTAAAAAATTCTTCAAGCTGTCAAATTGGCTGTTAATAATTGCTATACAACCATTTTTCAGGTCTTGCCATAGATTTTCATGTTCTTTAAGTCAAAACTGCCACTCAGGAACATTCACAGTCTTCTTGGTAAGCAACTCCAGTATAGATTTGGCCGTGTGTTTTAGGTTATTGTCCTGCTGAAAGGTGAATTCATCTCCCAGTGTCTGGTGGAAAGCAGACTGAACCAGGTTTTCCTCTAGGATTTTGCCTGTGCTTAGCTCCATTACATGTATTTTTTATCCTGAAAAACTCCCGGGTCCTTAACGATTACAAGCATACATGATGCAGCCACCACTATGCTTGAAAATATGGAGAGTAGGACTCAGTAATGTGTTGCATTGAATTTTCCCCAAACATAAAGTTAATTGCTATGCCACATTTCTTGCAGTTTTACTTTAGTGCCTTGTTGCAAACAGGATGTATGTTGTGGAATATTTTTATTCTGTACAAGGTTCCCCTCTGTCAATTAGGTTAGTATTGTGGAGTATCTACAACGTTGTTGATCCATCCTCAGTTTTCTCCTATCACAGCCATTAAACTCTGTAACTGTTTTAAAGTCACCATTGGCCTCATGGTGAAATCAAATCAAATCAAAGTTTATTTGTCACGTGCGCCGAATACAACAGGTGTAGACCTTACAGTGAAATGCTTACTTACAGGCTCTAACCAATACTGCAAAAAAGGTATTAGGTGAACAATAGGTAAGTAAAGAAATAAAACCAACAGTAAAAAGACAGTGAAAAATAACAGTAGCGAGGCTATATACAGTCGTGACCAAAAGTTTTGAGAATGACACAAATATTAATTTTCACAAAGTCTGCTGCCTCAGTTTCTATGATGGCAATTTGCATATACTCCAGAATGTTATGAAGAGTGATCAGATGAATTGCAATTAATTGCAAAGTCCCTATTTGCCATGCAAATGAAATGAATCCCCCAAAAACATTTCCACTGCATTTCAGCCCTGCCACAAAAGGACCGGGTGACATCATTTCAGTGATTCTCTCGTTAACACAGGTGTGAGTGTTGATGAGGACAAGGCTAGAGATCACTCTGTCATGCTGATTGAGTTCGAATAACAGACTGGAAGCTTCAAAAGGAGGGTGGTGCTTGGAATCATTGTTCTTCTTCTGTCAACCATGGTTACCTGCAAGGAAACACGTGCCGTCATCATTGCTTAGCACAAAAAGGGCTTCACAGGCAAGGATATTGCTGCCAGTAAGATTGCACCTAAATCAACCATTTATCGGATCATCAAGAACTTCAAGGAGAGTGGTTCAATTGTTGTGAAGAAGGCTTCAGGGCGCCCAAGAAAGTCCAGCAAGCGCCAGGACCGTCTGCTAAAGTTGATTCAGCTGTGGGATCGGGGCACCACCAGTACAGAGCTTGCTCAGGAATGGCAGCAGGCAGGTGTGAGTGCATCTGCACGCACAGTGAGGCGAAGACTTTTGGAGGATGGCCTGGTGTCAAGAAGGGCAGCAAAGAAGCCACTTCTCTCCAGGAAAAACATCAGGGACAGACTGATATTCTGCAAAAGGTACAGGGATTGGACTGCTGAGGACTGGGGTAAAGTCATTTTCTCTGATGAATCCCCTTTCCGATTGTTTGGGGCATCCGGAAAAAAGCTTGTCCGGAGAAGACAAGGTGAACGCTACCATCAGTCCTGTGTCATGCCAACAGTAAAGCATCCTGAGACCATTCATGTGTGGGGTTGCTTCTCAGCCAAGGGAGTGGGCTCACTCACAATTTTGCCTAAGAACACAGCCATGAATAAAGAATGGTACCAACACATCGTCCGAGAGCAACTTCTCCCAACCATCCAGGAACAGTTTGGTGGTGAACAATGCCTTTTCCAGCATGATGGAGCACCTTGCCATAAAGCAAAAATGATAACTATGTGGCTCGGGGAACAAAACATCGATATTTTGGGTCCATGGCCAGGAAACTCCCCAGACCTTGGACAAACAAAAACCCACAAGTTCTGACAAACTCCAAGCATCGATTATGCAAGAATGGGCTGCCATCAGTCAGGATGTGGCCCAGAAGTTAATTGACAGCATGCCAGGGCAGATTGCAGAGGTCTTGAAAAAGAAGGGTCAACACTGCAAATATTGACTCTTTGCATCAACTTCCTGTAATTGTCAATAAAAGCCTTTGACACGTATGAAATGCTTGTAATTATACTTCAGTGTTCCATAGTAACATCTGACAAAAATATCTCAAGACACTGAGGCAGCAAACTTTGTGGAAATTAATATTTGTGTCATTCTCAAAACTTTTGGCCACGACTGTACAGTAGCGAGGCTATAAAAGTAGTGAGGCTACATACAGAATCCCTGAGCAGTTTCCTTCCTCTCAGGCAACTGAGTTAGGAAGGACACCTGTATATATGTAGTGACTGGGTGTATTGATTCACCATCCAAAGTGTAATTAATAATTTCACCATGCTCAAAGGGATATTCAATGTCTACCTTTTTTTACCCATCTATCAATAGGTGCCCTTCTCCGCAAGAAATTGGAACATTTTGGTCTTTGTAGTTTACATTTAAGTCATTTAGCAGACGCTCATATCCAGAGCGACTTACAAATTGGATTAGTTGAATCTGTGTTTGAAATTCACTGCTCGGTAGTCCTTCAAAAATCATGTTAAACTCTATTATTGCACAGTGAGTGCATGCAACTTATGTGACTTGTTAAGCAGATTTTTACTCCTGAACTTATTTAGGCTGGTCATAACAAAGGGCTTGAATACTGACTGACTCAAGCATTTCAGCTTTTCATTTTTATTGAATTTGTAAAAAATAAACAAATAAACATGACATTATGGGGTATTGTGTGCAGGCCAGTGACAAACAAATCTACATTTTATCAATTTTAAATCCAGGCTGTAACACAACAAAATGTGAAAAATAGTCAAGGGGTGTGAATACTTTCTGAAGGCACTGTAAGTGTGTGTGTGTGTGTGTGTGTGTGTGTGTGTGTGTGTGTGTGTGTGTGTGTGTGTGTGTGTCGTAGTGACCTCTGGAGGGTGTTCACCTCATAAAGAGCCTGATCCCCTGGCTCCTTTCTGCACTTAATACAGTCCACAGTGTCAGCCAGCCTACGTCCCAGCCAGGGTCAGCAAGCAGAGCTGCTGCATGGCCCAGAGGTTAAGTATCTGTCAGGGTGGGTGACACACGGCTCCGAATGACTGTCACACAGGGACAAGACCAAACCCGTTGGAGAGAAGCACCTAGTCGACTTTAACCACTCAACTGCAGAGACAGAGAGAGAGAGAGACAGAGAGAGAGAGAGAGAGAGAGAGAGAGAGAGAGAAAGAGAGAAAGAGAGAAAGAGAGAGAGAGAGAGAGAGAGAGAGAGAGAGAGAGAGAGAGAGAGAGAGAGAGAGAAAGAGAGAAAGAGAGAAAGAGAGAGAGAGAGAGAGAGAGAGAGAGAGAGAGAGAGAGAGAGAGAGATCCTAGCCAAGAATGGGCCTTAAGAGTCATTCCACTGAAAAAAGTACAAGAAAGAGGATTTGGACAGCCACCATCTGAGATTGTTCTGAAATCGTTTCTGTAGTTAGAAACAGATATGAGTAGCATTTCTGAAACATTATTTTGTTGAAATAAAATGTGATCGCTGAGAAATTACGCTAATTGATTACACCCTAATTGGCCGTTGTAATTTATAGGATTCATGTAATCTTT
Organism: Salmo trutta; assembly: GCF_901001165.1. Taxonomy (NCBI): domain Eukaryota; kingdom Metazoa; phylum Chordata; class Actinopteri; order Salmoniformes; family Salmonidae; genus Salmo; species Salmo trutta. The sequence goes on from NC_042963.1 coordinate 33,354,368, forward strand.
CATATACTGTATATAGTACCTAACATCTGATTTGGACCATACACCTTCCTAACAATGAGTAAGACATGAGGAATTTAATAAAACAATCAATTTCCCCCCACAGACCCCCCCACACCCCGTGCCAATCCCACCCCAACAACCACTATACAGTATTATGTCTGACAAGTAGTATGGAGTTGCTGCTTGGGAAATTGCTTCCCTGTGAAACTGGTGATGGTTTCTTCCCCTGTTCAGAGAAATTTGCCTTCAATTAGTGTGAATTTGTAAAAGTAACACGTTTTGCCCACTAAATGCCGCTGTTCCTGCTACCATACCCTTTTTTGCTCAACATCACATAATGTTCTTAGCAACTTCGGGTAAAAAAACAATGGCTTTTGCTCATGATGACAATAAATTATACGGTCATCCTCACAATTCAAGCCAGTCCTGCATGAAAGCAATTCAGTTTGTCCTCTTAGCCTTAATTTGTGTCCAGGATGTGGGGGTCCGTGGGTGTCTTTCTCAATGGCAGGAAGAAGTTTGGTCCAAATCAGATGTAAGGTACTATATTTATTGAATATTATATGAATCCTATAAATAAAAATGCCCAATTTGGATGCAATCAGAGATACATTTTAACCAAATAATGTTTCAGTAATGCTAAAATTGATCTAGTCTGATCTGATGTGGGCTGAAACGATTTCTGAACAATCTGAGATAATTGGTGTCGTGGCTTGCTGAAATGACATGGAATGACCCCTTAGTAAAAATTAAAGCTAAAGAGAAAAAGGTGCAGAGAGGCTGGTGGAGATAAACACCTTTTATCTGACTTAATCATGTAGAACAAAAATAAAAGAAACTCAAACAGATAATGGTTGCCAAGTAGGGTTGTATGGCAAAGAAACCTGGCCTTAGCCTTTAGCTACTCTCTGATTGGCTCAATAGAGGAGCACATGCAAGGCCTTTTCTATCTCTGCTCCTGCACTCCTCTCTCTCCTTTCCCTCCTCTCCTCTCTCCTTTCCCTCCTCTCCTCTCTCCTTTCCCTCCTTTCCTCTTTCCTCTCCTCTCTCCTTTCCCTCCTCTCCTCTCTCCTTTCCCTCCTCTCCTCTCTCCTTTCCCTCCTCTCCTCTCTCCTTTCTCTCCTCTCCTCTCTCCTTTCTCTCCTCTCCCTCCTCTCCTCTCCCCTTTCCCTCCTCTCCTCTCCTCTCCCCTTTCCCTCCTCTCCTCTCTGCTTTCCCTCCTCTCTCTCTCCTCTCTCCTTTCCATCCTCTTCTCTCTCCTTTCCCTCCTCCCCTCTCTCCTCTCCTCTCTTCTCATCTCTCCTTTCCCTCCTCTTCTCCTTTCTCCTTTCCCTCCTCTCATCTCTCCTTTCCCTCCTCTCCTCTCTCCTTTCCCTCCTCTCCTCTTTCCCTCCTCTCTCTCTCCTCTCTCCTTTCCATCCTCTTCTCTCTCCTTTCCCTCCTCCCCTCTCTCCTCTCCTCTCTTCTCATCTCTCCTTTCCCTCCTCTTCTCCTTTCTCCTTTCCCCCCTCTCCTCTCTCCTTTCCCTCCTCTCCTCTCTCCTTTCCCTCCTCTCCTCTCTCCTTTCCCTCCTTATGTTCTACCCCCCTCCCCTCTCCCTCCCTCCCGCCAGGGCCAATCAGGTTCAAAGCTTTACTTCCTCTCTAGTCCCTCATTAGCATCCCAGCGGCGAACCGCCAGTCACAGCTGTTTCAAAGGACCTGCTAGTCCAATCAGATTCCTCATCTCTGAGGTCTTATCGCCACGGACAACCAGCTTCTCCAGCTACCACTTCAAACACCATCACGGCCATGCTGGTCGCTATGAGTTACGACAGGCATACACACGCGCGCAGGCGCGTACACACACACGTTATGGGTTAGGACAGCTAGTCTGAGAGCAGTGGGCATCAGATTACATTTCCCTGGCATGGTGCTGTATTAGAAGTGACAGTTAGTGAATTGGTTAGCTCTATAGTGACTTCCTTAGTTATGACTCCTGCCTGGAGATGCACTATAGACATTATCATACATCTTGTTCTGTAGATGTATTAAATTACTGTGGTAGGATTTCATCTCTATCTTCTGTTACAGTATCTTTATCTAGGGCTGGGGTATACTCATATGTTACAGTATCTTTATCTAGAGCTGGGGTATACTCATATGTTACAGTATCTTTATCTAGGGCTGGGGTATACTCATATGTTACAGTATCTTTATCTAGGGCTGGGGTATACTCATATGTTACAGTATCTTTATCTAGGGCTGGGGTATACTCATATGTTACAGTGTCTTTATCTAGGGCTGGGGTATACTCATATGTTACAGTATCTTTATCTAGGGCTGGGGTATACTCATACGTTACAGGAACTTTATCTCGGGCTGGGGTATACTCATACGTTACATTATCTTTATCTAGAGCTGGGGTATACTCATATGTTACAGTATCTTTATCTAGGGCTGGGGTATACTCATATGTTACAGTATCCTTATCTAGGGCTGGGGAATACTCATACGTTACAGTATCTTTATCTAGGGCTGGGGTATACTCATACGTTACAGTATCTTTATCTAGAGCTGGGGTATACTCATACGTTACATTATCTTTATCTAGAGCTGGGGTATACTCATATGTTACAGTATCTTTATCTAGGGCTGGGGTATACTCATATGTTACAGTATCTTTATCTAGGGCTGGGGTATACTCATATGTTACAGTATCTTTATCTAGGGCTGGGGTATACTCATATGTTACAGTATCTTTATCTAGAGCTGGGGTATACTCATACGTTACATTATCTTTATCTAGAGCTGGGGTATACTCATATGTTACAGTATCTTTATCTAGGGCTGGGTTATACTTATATGTTACAGTATCTTTATCTAGGGCTGGGGTATACTCATATGTTACAGTATCTTTATCTAGGGCTGGGGTATACTCATATGTTACAGTATCTTTATCTAGGGCTGCGGTATACTCATATGTTACAGTATCTTTATCTAGGGCTGGGGTATACTCATACGTTACAGTATCTTTATCTAGGGCTGGGGTATACTCATATGTTAAAGTATCTTTATCTAGGGCTGGGGAATACTCATACGTTACAGGATCTTTATCTCGGGCTGGGGTATACTCATATGTTACAGTATCTTTATCTAGGGCTGGGGAATACTCATATGTTACAGTATCTTTATCTAGGGCTGGGGTATACTCATATGTTACAGTGTCTTTATCTAGAGCTGGGGTATACTCATATGTTACAGTATCTTTATCTAGAGCTGGGGTATACTCATATGTTACAGTATCTTTATCTAGAGCTGGGGTATACTCATATGTTACAGTATCCTTATCTAGGGCTGGGCTATACTCATATGTTACAGTATCTTTATCTAGGGCTGGGGTATACTCATATGTTACAGTGTCTTTATCTAGGGCTGGGGTATACTCATATGTTACAGTGTCTTTATCTCGGGCTGGGGTATACTCATATGTTACAGTATCTTTATCTAGGGCTGGGGTATACTCATATGTTACAGTATCTTTCTCTAGAGCTGGGGTATACTCATATGTTACAGTATCTTTATCTAGGTTTGGGTTATACTCATATGTTACAGTATCTTTATCTAGGGCTGGGGTATACTCATACGTTACAGTATCTTTATCTAGAGCTGGGGTATACTCATATGTTACAGTATCTTTATCTAGGGCTGGGGAATACTCATATGTTACAGTATCTTTATCTAGGGCTGGGGTATACTCATATGTTACATTATCTTTATCTAGGGCTGGGGTATACTCATATGTTACAGTATCTTTATCTAGGGCTGGGGTATACTCATATGTTACAGTATCTTTATCTAGGGCTGGGGTATACTCATATGTTACAGTATCTTTATCTAGGGCTGGGGTATACTCATATGTTACAGTATCTTTATCTAGAGCTGGGGTATACTCATATGTTACAGTATCTTTATCTAGGGCTGGGGTATACTCATATGTTACAGTATCTTTATCTAGAGCTGGGGAATACTCATATGTTACAGTATCTTTATCTAGGGCTGGGGTATACTCATACGTTACAGTATCTTTATCTAGAGCTGGGGTATACTCATACGTTACATTATCTTTATCTAGAGCTGGGGTATACTCATATGTTACAGTATCTTTATCTAGGGCTGGGGTATACTCATATGTTACAGTATCTTTATCTAGGGCTGGGGTATACTCATATGTTACAGTATCTTTATCTAGGGCTGGGGTATACTCATATGTTACAGTATCTTTATCTAGAGCTGGGGTATACTCATACGTTACATTATCTTTATCTAGAGCTGGGGTATACTCATATGTTACAGTATCTTTATCTAGGGCTGGGTTATACTCATATGTTACAGTATCTTTATCTAGGGCTGGGGTATACTCATATGTTACAGTATCTTTATCTAGGGCTGGGGTATACTCATATGTTACAGTATCTTTATCTAGGGCTGCGGTATACTCATATGTTACAGTATCTTTATCTAGGGCTGGGGTATACTCATACGTTACAGTATCTTTATCTAGGGCTGGGGTATACTCATATGTTAAAGTATCTTTATCTAGGGCTGGGGAATACTCATACGTTACAGGATCTTTATCTCGGGCTGGGGTATACTCATATGTTACAGTATCTTTATCTAGGGCTGGGGAATACTCATATGTTACAGTATCTTTATCTAGGGCTGGGGTATACTCATATGTTACAGTGTCTTTATCTAGAGCTGGGGTATACTCATATGTTACAGTATCTTTATCTAGAGCTGGGGTATACTCATATGTTACAGTATCTTTATCTAGAGCTGGGGTATACTCATATGTTACAGTATCCTTATCTAGGGCTGGGCTATACTCATATGTTACAGTATCTTTATCTAGGGCTGGGGTATACTCATATGTTACAGTGTCTTTATCTAGGGCTGGGGTATACTCATATGTTACAGTGTCTTTATCTCGGGCTGGGGTATACTCATATGTTACAGTATCTTTATCTAGGGCTGGGGTATACTCATATGTTACAGTATCTTTCTCTAGAGCTGGGGTATACTCATATGTTACAGTATCTTTATCTAGGTTTGGGTTATACTCATATGTTACAGTATCTTTATCTAGGGCTGGGGTATACTCATACGTTACAGTATCTTTATCTAGAGCTGGGGTATACTCATATGTTACAGTATCTTTATCTAGGGCTGGGGAATACTCATATGTTACAGTATCTTTATCTAGGGCTGGGGTATACTCATATGTTACATTATCTTTATCTAGGGCTGGGGTATACTCATATGTTACAGTATCTTTATCTAGGGCTGGGGTATACTCATATGTTACAGTATCTTTATCTAGGGCTGGGGTATACTCATATGTTACAGTATCTTTATCTAGGGCTGGGGTATACTCATATGTTACAGTATCTTTATCTAGAGCTGGGGTATACTCATATGTTACAGTATCTTTATCTAGGGCTGGGGTATACTCATATGTTACAGTATCTTTATCTAGAGCTGGGGAATACTCATATGTTACAGTATCTTTATCTAGAGCTGGGGTATGCTCATATGTTACAGTATCTTTATCTAGGGCTGGGGAATACTCATATGTTACAGTATCTTTATCTAGGGCTGGGGTATACTCATATGTTACAGTGTCTTTATCTAGAGCTGGGGTATACTCATATGTTACAGTATCTTTATCTAGAGCTGGGGTATACTCATATGTTACAGTATCTTTATCTAGAGCTGGGGTATACTCATATGTTACAGTATCCTTATCTAGGGCTGGGCTATACTCATATGTTACAGTATCTTTATCTAGGGCTGGGGTATACTCATATGTTACAGTGTCTTTATCTAGGGCTGGGGTATACTCATATGTTACAGTGTCTTTATCTCGGGCTGGGGTATACTCATATGTTACAGTATCTTTATCTAGGGCTGGGGTATACTCATATGTTACAGTATCTTTATCTAGGGCTGGGGTATACTCATATGTTACAGTGTCTTTATCTCGGGCTGGGGTATACTCATATGTTACAGTGTCTTTATCTAGGGCTGGGGTATACTCATATGTTACAGTATCTTTATCTAGGGCTGGGGTATACTCATATGTTACAGTATCTTTATCTAGGGCTGGGGAATACTCATATGTTACAGTATCTTTATCTAGGGCTGGGGTATACTCATATGTTACAGTGTCTTTATCTAGAGCTGGGGTATACTCATATGTTACAGTATCTTTATCTAGAGCTGGGGTATACTCATATGTTACAGTATCTTTATCTAGAGCTGGGGTATACTCATATGTTACAGTATCCTTATCTAGGGCTGGGGTATACTCATATGTTACAGTATCTTTATCTAGGGCTGGGGTATACTCATATGTTACAGTGTCTTTATCTAGGGCTGGGGTATACTCATATGTTACAGTGTCTTTATCTCGGGCTGGGGTATACTCATATGTTACAGTATCTTTATCTAGGGCTGGGGTATACTCATACGTTACAGTATCTTTATCTAGGGCTGGGGTATACTCATATGTTACAGTATCTTTATCTAGGGCTGGGGTATACTCATATGTTACAGTATCTTTATCTAGGGCTGGGGTATACTCATATGTTACAGTATCTTTATCTAGAGCTGGGGTATACTCATATGTTACAGTATCTTTATCTAGGGCTGGGGTATACTCATATGTTACAGTATCTTTATCTAGAGCTGGGGAATACTCATATGTTACAGTATCTTTATCTAGAGCTGGGGTATGCTCATATGTTACAGTATCTTTATCTAGGGCTGGGGTATACTCATATGTTACAGTATCTTTATCTAGAGCTGGGGTATACTCATATGTTACAGTATCTTTATCTAGGGCTGGGGTATACTCATATGTTACAGTATCTTTATCTAGGGCTGTGTTATACTCATATGTTACAGTATCCTTATCTAGGGCTGGGGTATACTCATATGTTACAGTATCTTTATCTAGAGCTGGGGAATACTCATATGTTACAGTATCTTTATCTAGGGCTGGGGTATACTCATATGTTACAGTATCTTTATCTAGAGCTGGGGTATACTCATATGTTACAGTATCTTTATCTAGGGCTGGGGTATACTCATATGTTACAGTATCTTTATCTAGGGCTGGGGTATACTCATATGTTACAGTATCTTTATCTAGGGCTGGGGTATACTCATACGTTACAGTATCTTTATCTAGGGCTGGGGTATACTCATATGTTACAGTATCTTTATCTAGGGCTGGGGTATACTCATATGTTACAGTATCTTTATCTAGGGCTGGGGTATACTCATATGTTACAGTATCTTTATCTAGGGCTGGGGTATACTCATATGTTACAGTATCTTTATCTAGGGCTGGGGTATACTCATATGTTACAGTATCTTTATCTCGGGCTGGGGTATACTCATATGTTACAGTATCTTTATCTAGGTTTGGGGTATACTCATATGTTACAGTATCTTTATCTAGGGCTGGGGTATACTCATATGTTACAGTATCTTTATCTAGGTTTGGGGTATACTCATATGTTACAGTATCTTTATCTAGGGCTGGGGTATACTCATATGTTACAGTATCTTTATCTAGGGCTGGGGTATACTCATATGCTAAAAAACAAACACTAACATTACAGATATTACACTATACAACAGGAAAAAGAAGAGACAATGATGACTGTTTAACTTACCTTTAGTCCATGAGTAGATGATGGTTCCAGGAACATGACAAAATGAAGGAAGAACATCATTAGATAAGTGGATTTTAGTATGTTTCTGAGATTGGGTTACATTTACAAATCCCACCAAATTAGTAAACATAAATTTAGAGTTTTTGCAGCTGCAATCTAGCCTCCCCCCGGGAGTCCCAGCCTCTGTAGCCCTCTGACCAAACGGAAACACACACAAATCGTTGTGTCGACATTCACAAAAGAAAAAATACACATTGTTTATTCAACTATAACTACCGTATGACTTTCAACGCCAAGGTGCCACCTGGGTAAGTTTGTAACATTGCATTCAAGGGGAGGTGGGAAAACACTCCTTACTCATCCAGGTGTAGCACACGCACGCACGCACGCACGCACGCACGCACGCACGCACGCACGCACGCACGCACGCACGCACGCACGCACGCACGCACACACGCACACACACACACACACACACACACACACACACACACACACACACACACACACACACACACACACACACACACACACACACACACACACACACACACACACACACACACACCATTCTCATGTGGGGTGGTAAGTGATATTGTACTCCAGGGGAGTCAGGTACATGAAGGTACAAGGGGACGGGGAGAAAAGTAAAGAGGTACAAGGGGAGAACAGGGGCACAGCTTGTTTGTCATTGTGGAGAATCCCAGAGAGACTCCACTCTCATTCTGCTCTGTCTATCCCTCCGCAGCGACTCTCTCCTCTTTTCCCCTGCTCTCCAGTCCCCTCAGCTCTCTCTGCTCCTTCAGTCTGCTCTCTCTCCTACACCTTGCCCCCATTTCCCCTCCCTTCCATCTCTCATCTTACTACCCTGTCTGTTCAGCTAGTAACCCCAGTCTCAGTCTCTCTCAGCCCAGTCTCAGTCTCTCTCAGCCCAGTCTCTCTCAGCCCAGTCTCAGTCTCTCTCAGCCCAGTCTCTCTCAGCCCAGTCTCAGTCTCTCTCAGCCCAGTCTCAGTCTCTCTCTCAGCCCAGTCTCTCTCAGCCCAGTCTCAGTCTCTCTCAGCCCAGTCTCAGTCTCTCTCAGCCCAGTTCCTGTGTCTGTCTACCTCCCTGTGTCTCTCTCCCCTCCTGTGTCTCTCTCCCTCCCTGTGTCTCTCTCTCTCGCTGTGTCTCTCTCCCTCCCTGTGTCTCTCTCCCTTCCTGTGTCTCTCTACCTCCCTGTGTCTCTCTTCCCTCCTGTGTCTCTCTCTCTCCCTGTCTCTCTCCCTCCCTGTCTCTCTCTCTCCCTGTGTCTCTCTCTCTCTCTCGCTGTGTCTTTCTCTCTCTCCCCGTGTCTCTCTCTCTCTCCCTGTGTCTCTCTCTCTCTCCCTGTGTCTCTCTCTCTCCCTGTGTCTCTCTCTCTCGCTGTGTTTCTTTCTGTCCCTGTGTCTCTCTCCCTCCCTGTGTGTCTCTCTCTCCATGTCTCTCTCTCTGCCTGTGTCTCCCTCCCTCCCTGTGTCTCTCTCCTCCCTGTGTCTCGCTCTCTCCCTGTCTCTCTCCCTCCCTGTGTCTCTCTCCCTGTGTTTCTTTCTGTTCCTGTGTCTCTCTCTCTGCCTGTGTCTCCCACCCTCCCTGTGTCTCTCTCCCTCCCTGTGTCTCGCTCTCTCCCTGTCTCTCTCCCTCCCTGTGTCTCTCTCCCTGTGTTTCTTTCTGTTCCTGTGTCTCTCTCTCTGCCTGTGTCTCCCACCCTCCCTGTGTCTCTCTCCCTCCCTGTGTGTCTCTCTCCCTCCCTGTCTCGCCCTCTCCCTGTCTCTCTCCCTCCCTGTGTGTCTCTCTCTCCCTGTGTTTCTTTCTGTTCCTGTCTCTCTCTCTCCCTGTGTCTCTCTCCCTTACTGTGTCTCTCTCTCTCCCCGTGTCTCTCTCTCCCCGTGTCTTTCTCTCTCCGTGTCTCTCCCTCCCTCCCTCCCTGTGTCTCACTCTCCCTCCCTGTCTCCCTCCCTCCCTGTGTGTCTCTCTCCCTGTGTCTCTCTCTCTGCCTGTGTCTCCCTCCCTCCCTCCCTGTGTCTCTCTCCCTCCCTGTGTCTCTCTCCCTCCCTGTGTCTCTCTCCCTCCCTGTGTCTCTCTCTGCCTGTGTCTCTCTCTCTGCCTGTGTCTCTCTCCCTCCCTGTGTCTCTCTCCCTCCCTGTGTCTCTCTCCCTCCCTTTGTCTCTCTCCCTCCCTTTGTCTCTCTCCCTCCCTTTGTCTCTCTCCCTCCCTTTGTCTCTCTCCCTCCCTGTGTCTCTCTCCCTCCCTTTGTCTCTCTCCCTCCCTGTGTCTCTCTCCCATCTTCCTTTTATCTTCATGTCATTAGCTCTGGTGCGATTGGATTTAACATCTGTCTCTCTCTCCTCAGAGTTAACATGGAGATCTCCTCAGTTCCATAGAGGTCTGTAGTTACATAGGTCTGTAGTTACATGGCTGTCTGACCTGGTCTCTGTCTCCCTCTGGGCACACCATTAGACCTCCAGCAGCATGTCGCAGAGGTGAGACAGGGAGGAGGGGAGGGTAGAGGTATACAGGCAGACAGTCAGGCAGAGACGAGGAGAAATCTATATCTGCTCTCTGGGCTGACGGTGGGTTATGCGGTGGGGTAGCAATGGATCTAGCCCAAATGTGTTTGAGAGTGTCCATGACCCCGTGTGTGATAAGGCTGTGCACTAGTGATCCTGAGAGACCAGCGGGCCCTGCTCTCCTGATTACTCATTTATCACTAGTGGCAAACCAGACCAGGCCAGATCAGACCAGCCCTGATCAGACCAGCCCTGATCAGACCAGCCCAGATCAGACCAGCCCAGCTCAGATCAGCCCTGATCAGACCAACCCTGATCTGATCAGACCAGCCCTGATCAGACCAGCCCTGATCAGACCAGCCCAGATCAGACCAGCCCATCTCAGACAGCCCACACCAACCATACACTTTTCTATTTCTCTATCCCTCCGTATCCCTCTATCCCCTCTCTCGATCCCCCTTTCTATCCTTCTGTTTACTTCTGTATTCCCCCTCTCCCATGGCACACAGCCATATCCTCCCCATCTCCCTGCACCACTGAATCCCCCAATATCTGAACTCTAATCCAGTCCATTATTACATGCCCCTGTATCCCCCAATATCTGAACTCTAATCCAGTCCATTATTACATGCCCCTGTATACCCTCGTAAAACTGACCATCCTACCAATCCTCGACTTCGGCGATGTCATTTACAAAATAGCCTCCAATACCCTACTCAACAAGCTGGATGCAGTCTATCACAGTGCCATCCGTTTTGTCACCAAAGCCCCATATACAACCCACCACTGCGACCTGTATGCTCTCGTTGGCTGGCCTTCACTTCATCATCGTCGCCAAACACATTGGCTCCAGGTCATCTACAAGACCCTGCTAGGTAAAGTCCCCCCTTATCTCCGCTCACTGGTCACCATAGCAGCACCCACCTGTAGCACGCGCTCCAGCAGGTATATCTCTCTGGTCACCCCTAAAGCCAACTCCTCCTTTGGTCGTCTCTCCTTCCAGTTCTCAGCTGCCAATGATTGGAACGAACTACAAAAATCTCTAAAACTGGAAACACTTATCTCCCTCACTAGCTTTAAGCACCAGCTGTCAGAGCAGCTCACAGATCTCTGCACCTGTACATAGCCCATCTTTAATTGAGCCCAAACTACTACCTTTTCCCCTACTGTATTTATTTATTTTATTTATTTTGCTCCTTTGCACCATATTATTTATATTTATATTTTAACTTTAACTTTCTTCAAACTACAAATCTACCATTCCAGTGTTTTTTCTTGCCATACTTTATTTACTTTGCCACCATGGCATTTTTTTGCCTTTACCTCCATTATCTCACATCATTTGCTCACATTGTATATAGTCTTATTTTTTTCTACTGCATCATTGATTGTATGTTGTTTTACTCCATGTGTAACTCTGTGTTTTTGTATGTTGTCGAACTGCTTTGCTTTATCTTGGCCAGGTCGCAATTGTAAATGAGAACTTGTTCTCAACTTGCCTACCTGGTTAAATAAAGGTGAAATAAAAAATAAAATAAAAAAATAAAAAATCCCCTAATATCTGAACTCTAATCTAGTCCATTATTACATGCCCCTGTATCCCCCAATATCTGAACTCTGATCCAGTCCATTATTACATGCCCCTGTATCCCCCAATATCTAAACTCTAATCCAGTCCATTATTACATGCCCCTGTATCCCCCAATATCTGAACTCTAATCCAGTCCATTATTACATGCCCCTGTATCCCCCAATATCTAAACTCTAATCCAGTCCATTATTACATGCCCCTGTATCCCCCAATATTGGAACTCTAATCCAGTCCATTATTACATGCCCCTGTATCCCCCAATATCTGAACTCTAATCCAGTCCATTATTACATGCCCCTGTATCCCCCAATATCTGAACTCTAATCCAGTCCATTATTACATGCCCCTGTATCCCCCAATATCTGAACTCTAATCCAGTCCATTATTACATGCTCCTGTATCCCCCAATATCTGAACTCTGATCCAGTCCATTATTACATGCCCCTGTATCCCCCAATATCTGAACTCTGATCCAGTCCATTATTACATGCCCCTGTATCCCCCAATATCTGAACTCTGATCCAGTCCATTATTACATGCCCCTGTATCCCCCAATATCTGAACTCTAATCCAGTCCATTATTACATGCCCCTGTATCCCCCAATATCTGAACTCTGATCCAGTCCATTATTACATGCCCCTGTATCCCCCAATATCTGAACTCTAATCCAGTCCATTATTACATGCCCCTGTATCCCCCAATATTGGAACTCTAATCCAGTCCATTATTACATGCCCCTGTATCCCCCAATATCTGAACTCTAATCCAGTCCATTATTACATGCCCCTGTATCCCCCAATATCTGAACTCTAATCCAGTCCATTATTACATGCCCCTGTATCCCCCAATATCTGAACTCTAATCCAGTCTTATCCACATTTCCCAAATTTAGTCATACAGGAGAGGGGAGGAGGAGAGGAAAAGGAGGACAGGGAGAGGAGAGTTCAACATTATGACAGTCCCCCACCGCGCTAGCTTAGCCCATTTACTCTAGTCCTGACACTTGGACAGAGGGAATTATAATCGTTGAGACATTCATGAGAGAGGGGGAGCAAATGTACTTAACCAGCTGACACGTCCCCCATTCTGCCTTCTTCCTGGTTGGGGAGTAATTGGAAAAGCATCTAGGATGAAGAAAGGGGAGTAATCTAGAATATGCAGGCTGTCCTGTCCATACTTGTGCAGACTCGCAAACACACGGATTCAGAGGCAGTCTGTCACACGCATAATATCCCTTTCTTGCCTCTCCACCCTCTGCCTGTTCTCTTCTGACTGGAGCCCCTCAACTCTTCATAACTTCTCCTCTCCACCCTCTGCCTGTTCTCTTCTGACTGGAGCCCCTCAACTCTTCATAACTTCTCCTCTCCACCCTCTCTCTGTTCTCTTCTGACTGGAGCCCCTCAACTCTTCATAACTTCTCCTCTCCACCCTCTCTCTGGTCTCTTCTGACTGGAGCCCCTCAACTCATCATAACTTCTCCTCTCCACCCTCTCTCTGATCTCTTCTGACTGGAGCCCCTCAACTCTTCATAACTTCTCCTCTCCACCCTCTCTCTGGTCTCTTCTGACTGGAGCCCCTCAACTCTTCATAACTTCTCCTCTCCACCCTCTCTCTGGTCTCTTCTGACTGGAGCCCCTCAACTCTTCATAACTTCTCCTCTCCACCCTCTCTCTGGTCTCTTCTGACTGGAGCCCCTCAACTCTTCATAACTTCTCCTCTCCACCCTCTCTCTGTTCTCTTCTGACTGGAGCCCCTCAACTCTTCATAACTTCTCCTCTCCACCCTCTCTCTGTTCTCTTCTGACTGGAGCCCCTCAACTCTTCATAACTTCTCCTCTCCACCCTCTCTCTGGTCTCTTCTGACTGGAGCCCCTCAACCCTTCATAAACCCCTCCCTCCCCTTCTCCCTCTCCCATTCCCCCTCTCTCTTCTCCAATTTTGTTCTTCTGACTGTAGGGCTCTCTCCCCAGATGGAGCTCTGAAGCCCTGCCTCCAGATGTGGAGAGAGAAAGGAGAGGAGTAAAGAAGAGGACTGGGAGGGGAGAAATTAGAGGAACAAATAGTGACAGAGGAAATAAAGAGAGAAGAACGAGAGTGTGAGGGGGAGAAGGTAAGCACAAATGGGAAAAGGTGGAGAGAAGACAGAGGGAGAGAAAAAGGGTAAAGGGGGAAGGGGGAAGCTAGCTGTAGACAGAATATGTATACGTGTGTGTGTGTGTGTGTGTGTGTGTGTGTGTGTGTGTGACAGCTGTGTGAACCCTGGGGAGTTAACAGCTGAGGCTCCACTACAAATACACTCCTCTGTCTCCTCACTTCTTCTTTCTCAGTATTACAATACTGTCTAATTCTCTCTCTCTCCCTTTTCATGCTAAGTTATCTCCCCATCCCTTTGTTAATTGCCCATGTTTTACTAGCCCGGTGACTCGTGTGACAATGTCTTTCGGTGGCTTATTGTCTCTTTGTGTTGAATAAGGTCTGGGTCTTTAGACTGGACAGTGTGTGAATGGTGAATGACATCAGCGTCTCTCCGTAGCACTAGAGACAGACAGTGTGTGGAACTGGCAGGTCAATAGTCCACTTTAGGACATGAATGACTCTCTCTCTATATATATATCTCTCTCTCTCTTATAGATGGTGGTGTAGATGAGGCTGGGTCTAGTCATGTTATAGATGGTGGTGTAGATGTGGCTGGGTCTAGTCAGGTTATAGATGGTGGTGTAGATGAGACTGGGTCTAGTCAGGTTATAGATGGTGGTGTAGATGAGACTGGGTCTAGTCAGGTTATAGATGGTGGTGTAGATGAGACTGGGTCTAGTCAGGTTATAGATGGTGGTGTAGATGAGTCTGGGTCTAGTCAGGCTATAGATGGTGGTGTAGATGTGGCTGGGTCGAGTCAGGTTATAGATGGTGGTGTAGATGAGGCTGGGTCTAGTCAGGTTATAGATGGTGGTGTAGATGAGGCTGGGTCTAGTCAGGTTATAGATGGTGGTGTAGATGAGGCTGGGTCTAGTCAGGTTATAGATGGTGGTGTAGATGAGCCTGGGTCTAGTCAGGCTATAGATGGTGGTGTAGCTGAGGCTGGGTCTAGTCAGGTTATAGATGGTGGTGTAGATGAGGCTGGGTCTAGTCAGGTTATAGATGGTGGTGTAGATGAGGCTGGGTCTAGTCAGGTTATAGATGGTGGTGTAGATGAGACTGGGTCTAGTCAGGCTATAGATGGTGGTGTAGATGAGGCTGGGTCTAGTCAGGCTATAGATGGTGGTGTAGCTGAGGCTGGGTCTAGTCAGGTTATAGATGGTGGTGTAGCTGAGGCTGGGTCTAGTCAGGTTATAGATGGTGGTGTAGATGAGTCTGGGTCTAGTCAGGCTATAGATGGTGGTGTAGATGAGGCTGGGTCTAGTCAGGTTATAGATGGTGGTGTAGCTGAGGCTGGGTCTAGTCAGGTTATAGATGGTGGTGTAGATGAGTCTGGGTCTAGTCAGGCTATAGATGGTGGTGTAGATGAGGCTGGGTCTAGTCATGTTATAGATGGTGGTGTAGATGAGGCTGGGTCTAGTCAGGTTATAGATGGTGGTGTAGATGAGGCTGGGTCTAGTCAGGTTATAGATGGTGGTGTAGATGAGGCTGGGTCTAGTCAGGCTATAGATGGTGGTGTAGATGAGACTGGGTCTAGTCAGGTTATAGATGGTGGTGTAGATGAGGCTGGGTCTAGTCAGGTTATAGATGGTGGTGTAGATGAGACTGGGTCTAGTCAGGCTATAGATGGTGGTGTAGCTGAGGCTGGGTCTAGTCAGGTTATAGATGGTGGTGTAGATGAGGCTGGGTCTAGTCAGGTTATAGATGGTGGTGTAGATGAGGCTGGGTCTAGTCAGGTTATAGATGGTGGTGTAGATGAGGCTGGGTCTAGTCAGGTTATAGATGGTGGTGTAGATGAGGCTGGGTCTAGTCAGGTTATAGATGGTGGTGTAGATGAGGCTGGGTCTAGTCAGGTTATAGATGGTGGTGTAGATGAGGCTGGGTCTAGTCAGGCTATAGATGGTGGTGTAGATGAGGCTGGGTCTAGTCAGGTTATAGATGGTGGTGTAGATGAGGCTGGGTCTAGTCAGGTTATAGATGGTGGTGTAGATGAGGCTGGGTCTAGTCAGGTTATAGATGGTGGTGTAGATGAGGCTGGGTCTAGTCATGTTATAGATGGTGGTGTAGATGAGCCTGGGTCTAGTCAGGTTATAGATGGTGGTGTAGATGAGGCTGGGTCTAGTCAGGTTATAGATGGTGGTGTAGATGAGCCTGGGTCTAGTCAGGTTATAGATGGTGGTGTAGATGAGGCTGGGTCTAGTCAGGTTATAGATGGTGGTGTAGATGAGGCTGGGTCTAGTCAGGTTATAGATGGTGGTGTAGATGAGGCTGGGTCTAGTCAGGTTATAGATGGTGGTGTAGATGAGCCTGGGTCTAGTCAGGTTATAGATGGTGGTGTAGATGAGGATGGGTCTAGTCAGGTTATAGATGGTGGTGTAGATGAGGCTGGGTCTAGTCAGGTTATAGATGGTGGTGTAGATGAGGCTGGGTCTAGTCAGGTTATAGATGGTGGTGTAGATGAGGCTGGGTCTAGTCAGGTTATAGATGGTGGTGTAGATGAGGCTGGGTCTAGTCAGGTTATAGATGGTGGTGTAGATGAGGCTGGGTCTAGTCAGGCTATAGATGGTGGTGTAGATGAGGCTGGGTCTAGTCAGGTTATAGATGGTGGTGTAGATGAGGCTGGGTCTAGTCAGGTTATGGGGTAGAGGAGGGTGTCAAGCAGAAGAAGAAAAAGGGGGAGAAGAAATGAGGTGGGCGGGGAGAGGCTGGTGTGGTGAAAGGCCTCCAGAGTGGCGCAGCGGTCTAAGGCGGGGGAGGCCCCGACTAGAGAGAAAGGGCAGGTGGTCAGGATGGGTGATTGAGATGAGGAGGAGGAAGCTGAGTCTGAGGATGAAGACGATGGAGGCTTCCTTTTCAGATTCCTCCTAGAGCTGACAGTCAGCCAGGCAGAGGGGTCAAAGTTTTTTATTTGTATTTTTTTCACCTTTATTTAACCAGGTAGGCTAGTTGAGAACAAGTTTACAACTGCGACCTGGCCAAGATAAAGCAAAGGAGTGCGACACAAACAACAACACAGAGTTACACATGGAATAAACAAACATACAGTCAATAATACAATAGAGAAAGTCTATATACAGTGTGTGCAAATGAGGTAGGATATAGGCCATAGTGGCGAAAAAATTACAATATAGCAATTAAACACTGGAGTGATAGATGTGCAGAAGATGAATGTGCAAGTAGAGATACTGGGGTGCAAAGGAGCAAAATAAATAAAATAAATAACAGTATGGGGATGAGGTAGTGGGCTATTTACAGATGGGCTATGTACAGGTGCAGTGATCTGTGAGCTACTCTGACAGCTGGTGCTTAAAGTTAGTGAGGGAGATATGAGTCTCCAGCTTTAGTGATGTTTGCAGTTTGTTCCAGTCATTGGCAGCAGAGAACTGGAAGGAAAGGCGGCCGAAGGGGGAATTGGCTTTGGGGGTGACCAGTGAAATATACCTGCTGGAGTGTGTGCTACGGGTGGGTGCTGCTATGGTGACCAGTGAGCTGAGATAAGGCGGGGCTTTACCTAGCAAAGACTTATAGATGACCTGGAGTGGGTTTTGCGACGAATATGAAGTCAGGGCCAGCCAACGAGACCGTACAGGTCGCAGTGGTGGGTAGTATATGGGGCTTTGGTGACAAAACGGATGGCACTGTGACAGACTGCATCCAATTTGCTGAGTAGAGTGTTGGAGGCTATTTTGTTAATGACATCGCCGAAGTCAAGGATCGGTAGGATAGTCAGTTTTACGAGGGTATGTTTGGCAGCATGAGCGAAGAATGCTTTGTTGCGAAATAGGAAGCCGATTCTAGATTTAATTTTGGATTGGAGATGCTTAATGTGAGTCTGGAAGGAGAGTTTACAGTCTAACCAGACACCTAGGTATTTGTAGATGTCCATATATTCTAAGTCAGAACCGTCCAGAGTAGTGATGCTAGGCGGGCGGGCAGGTGCGGCAGCGATCGGTTGAAGAGCATGCATTTAGTTTTACTAGCATTTAAGAGCAGTTGGAGGCCACGAAAGGAGAGTTGTATGGCATTGAAGCTCGTCTGGAGGTTAGTTAACACAGTGTCCAAAGAAGGGCCAGATGTATACAGAATGTTATTGTCTGCGTAGAGGTGGATCAGAGAATCACCAGCAGCAACAGCGACATCATTGATGTACAGAGCAAAGAGTCGGCCCGAGAATTGAACCCTGTGGCACCCCCATAGAGACTGCCAGAGGTCTGGACAACAGGCCCTCCAATTTTACACACTGAACTCATTCTGAGAAGTAGTTGGTGAACCAGACGAGGCACATACATGGTACATGGTGAGGGAACTGTCAAGGTTCCTGAATGAGGCTAAAGGGAAAAAGGTTCATCTTGATGCTTTTTTTTACGATCCGGGAAAGTTTGTAAGATCAGTACAACACACTATGAAAAATGAGGGCCATGGTGTCCTATCACCCTGGAAACATTTTAGGTTGAGGAAGTGGGTAACAAACGTGCATAAGGGTTTACCTTCAGATGCTGTTTAGATGAATCCTTTTTTTCTGGCATTGGGGCTTTTTGAGCTTTGATATTGGTCTCTTTCTTTGCTGGCTTTTCTTCCACTTCTTATGGAGACTCTTTGGTTAGACTCGCTTAATATAAATGGTGCCAGAGATGCGGGAAAGAGGAGTCTATTGGGTGAATATGTAAAACAAAAAACAGATGCTGTTTCTGCAGGAGACGCATAGTGATATGGTGAATGAAGTCGATTTGGGGCTCTGGTGGAAAGGGGCAAGCGTGCTGAGCCATGGAACAAATGTGCAGGTGTGGCAATCCTTTTTGTACCTGGTCTGGCTGTAGGAATGTGCTCCTCAAAAGATGTGTGTAGGAGTAGACTGCTTGTAGTAAAAGCAGAAATTAACAACAGTTTTGTCCTTATAAATGTGTATGTGCCTAACACAGGGAGAGAGAGGGGCGACTGTTTGGCTGTCTTAGACAGGAACTCTCACAGGTAGCACCTGAGG
The DNA here is from genome assembly GCF_901001165.1 of Salmo trutta. NCBI lineage: Eukaryota > Metazoa > Chordata > Actinopteri > Salmoniformes > Salmonidae > Salmo > Salmo trutta. The sequence goes on from NC_042963.1 coordinate 33,373,325, forward strand.
AGATGCTGGTGGTAGGCGGGGACTGGAACTGTACGATGGATTTTACAAAAGACAGAAAAGGGGAGGATCATCACATAACCATGGCTCGGCTGTCTATTTCACCAGGGCCTCGGCAGGCATCCTATTGGAAGTTTAATGTAAAGCTCTTACAAGATGGCACTTTTTGCTCAGGTTTCCAGACTTTTTGGGAAAGGTGGGGGCAGCGAAGAGAGGAGTATGAGCCTCTGAGTCAATGGTGGGATGTGGGAAAAGTCAAAATCCGGCTTTTCTGTCAACAGTACACAGCTCTCTCATCCTCAAAGGCTAGGAGAGTATTGGGGGAACTTGAGCATAGTATCAGTGAAGTGGAGGTAGAGCTGGTGGGGCAAGGCAATGTAGGCCTCCAGGCTAATTTAGCTGAATTAAGTAGGGACCTGGGCAGTTTTTCCCAGGTTAAAGCAAAGAGAGCACTTGTAAGAGCTAGGTTCTCCATGCTCAAGGAGATGGATGCTCCCAGCTCCTTCTTCTTTGATTTGGAAAGACAGAGCGGTGAAGCCAAGGGTACACATTGTCTGCGGTTGTCGGATGGGTGGGTGACCTCTGTGGTGGGGAGATGCGGAAGCAGACTGTGGCGTTTTATACTGAGTTGTATAGGGCAGAACTGTGTGATCCTATGTGTGCTCAGGTCTTGTTTGCAGAACTCCCTAAGCTCTCTCTGGCACAGAGGGATGAAATGGACATTCCCCTGTTGTCCCATGAACTGACAGAGTGCTTAACCCAGATGTCCCTCGGCCGTACACCGAAGGGTCGATGGACTCCCAGTGGAGTTTTATAAAAAAATCAGGGGAATAATTGGACTGGACTTCTTTTGCGTGTTGCGTGAGTGGGTCGGGGTAGGAGAGTTGCTGATGAGCTGCCGTCGGGCGGCTCTGACTCTGCTGCCCAAAAAAGAGGACTTATGTGAACTTAAAAACCAGACAACTGCATTGCTCTGTGCAGACTAGAAGATATTTGCCAAGGTCCTAGCTAACAGACTAAAGTCCCATCTGGACTCTATAGTACTCAATCACAGACAACTTGTTCTTAATCAGGGACATGTTGGACTCGTAAACTTTGGACTGGTCTCTTTAGACCAAGAGAAGGCTTTTGATAGAGTGGACCATGAGTATCTGTTTAATGTGATGTCTGTGTTTGGGTTTGGGGAAAGGATTTTGACCTGTGTGAAGATGTTGTATGCTGTGTCATGTATGGGCAAGGTGGGAGGTTGGCTCAGTAGACCAGTCTGGGTGAGGCGGGGCATTAGACAAGGATGCCCTCTATTGGGGCAGTTATAAACACTACCCATTGAGCCTTTTTTGGGCCTGCTACTCAGGAGACTGCAGGGAGTGTGCTGGACAGGCATGGGTGTGTTGACAGGCCCATTCAGGCTCAGTGGGGGGGTGTTAACCTGTTTGGGCTAGGGGGCAGTATTGAACATTTTGGAAAAAATATGTGCCCATTTTTAACTGCCTCCTACACCAACTCAGAAGCTAGAATATGCATATTATTGTTCAGGTTTGGATAGAAAACACCCTAAAGTTTCTAAAACTGTTTGAATGGTGTCTGTGAGTATAACAGAACTCCTATGGCAGGCAAAAATCTGAGAAGGTTTCATGCAGAAAGTGGCCTGTCTGACAAGGAGTCGTTCTTCTTGCCTCTGTTTATTGAAGAGTAAGGATCTTAGCTGTAACGTGACAATTCCTAGGGCTCCAATAGGCTCTCAGAACCCGGGAAAAACCTGAACGATGACGAGCCAGCCTCTGGCTGAAACACATTATCGCCTTTGCCAAGTGGCCGATCAGAGGACCATTGAATTAGGCGCGTGCACGATTCGACCCTGTGGAGTATTTTCATTCGGCTGTTTAGCTCATTGCAGATTCCCGGTCGGAATATTATCGCTTTTCTACGAGATAAATTGCATAAAAATTGATTTTAAACATCGGTTGACATGCTTCGAAGTACGGTAATGGAATATTTAGAAATTTTTTGTAACGTTCTGCGCCATGCTCATGACCGTGATTTACCATTGGGATAGTGTCTAGAACGCATGAACAAAACGTTGCTGATGGAACATAACGATGGATTATTTGGGACCAAACCTACATTTGTTATTGAAGTAGAAGTCCTGGGAGTGCATTCTGACGAAGAACAAGAAAGGTAAGACCATTTTTCTTATAGGAAATATGATTTTGGTGAAGGCTAATCTTGCCGGGTGTCTAAATAGCTAGCCCGTGATGGCTGGGCTATGTACTTAGAATATTGCAAAATGTGCTTCATCCGAAAAGCTATTTTAAAATCTGACATATTGAGTGCATAGAGGAGTAATGTATCTATAATTCTTAAAATAATTGTTATGCTTTTTGTGAACGTTTAACGTGAGTAATTTAGCAAACTGTTAGTAAATTCCCCGGAAGTTTGCGGGGGGTATGCTTTTTCTGAACGTCACATGCTAATGTAAAAAGCTGTTTTTTGATATAAATATGAACTTGATTGAACAGACATGCATGTATTGTATAACATAATGTCCTAGGTGTGTCATCTGATGAAGATCATAAAAGGTTAGTGCTGCATTTAGCTGTGGTTTGGGTTTTTGTGACATTATATGCTAGCTTGAAAAATGGGTGTCTGATTATTTCTGGCTGGGCACTCTCCTGACATAATCTAATGTTTTGCTTTCGTTGTAAAGCCTTTTTGAAATCGGACAGTGTGGTTAGATTAACGAGAGTCTTGTCTTTAAATAGCTGTAAAATAGTCATATGTTTGAGAAATTGAAGTAATAGTATTTCAAACGTTTCAAAAATCGCGCCACTGTATTCAAGTGGCTGTTACGTAGGTGGGACGAATTCGTCCCACCTGCGCCAGAGAGGTTAAGGGACATCAATAAGCAGTTTGACCTAGCGGATGTTTGGAGAACAAGACATCCTAACACAAGACAGTATACATGGGTGAAGGAATTTGGGGCTAGGGTGAGTATTGGCGTCTGCAGATTACGTTTTTGTGATGGTCAGGGATGGGCAGGATATGCAGGCACTAGAGACTAGTCTGAAGGTGTACGAGGGAGCTTCGTCAGCTAAGGTGAACTGGGGCAAGGGCAAAGCTCTGTTATGTGGGGTTTGCGGTGGTATTGTGAAGGGCTTAACATTTTGTGGGTGTACCTGGGCTCAGAGATGTGGGTCAGGAAGAACTGGGAGTCACAGGAAGTGGTATCAAGACTGGCCAGGTGAAGGTGGCTCCTGTCCCAACTGTCATATAGAGGGAGGGTGCTGATAATCAACAACCTGGCGGCATCTTCCCTGTGGCATAAACTGGCTGTCCTCAACCCCCCCCGCCAGTCTGCTCGGGCCATCACTGGTTGAGGGCAGTAGTGTTGTATATGTTTGTACACGAAGGAGGACAGGGCCTGGTGGAACTGGAGAGCAGGGTGGCTGCATTCCGACTAAAGCCATCCTTTTGAGATTGGTTCAGTCGGCCACCCTGCAGAGGCGACTGATGGCAGAGGATATACTAAGGCTGGGTGACCTGTGGCTGCTGGGGGAGGAGGGGTGGAAAACCCCGGAAGTCCTGGCACAACAAACAGGACTAACATCTCTTAGGCTGCTGGAGAGATTCTTGGGGGAGGTCCAGGAGGCACTGTCTGTGCCGGTAAGGGGGATGTTTAAGCGGCCAAAGGGGGAGGGGCCACCAATGTTTCCACCACTGCAGGTGACGGCAGAGACTGGAGACTGGCAAGGGGGTCTGGAGGACTTGTTAGAATTTAACACTCCGAGCCTGGGGGAGTTTGAGGGGTTGGGAGGTAAAGCCCTCTACAACCTCTGCGTTAAGGTAAGGAACATTAGGAGCCTAATAGGAGTGAAGGCACATCAGTGGCAGGGGGTATGTGGGACGGAGAGTATGGTGGGTTTTAGATGGAGGGGGCTTTACAAACTCCCAGTACCAAATAGGTCAGGGGACCAGTGGAGAGTTCTACATGGAGCCCTGGCCACTAAGTGTTGGTTAGCACGGGTCGACCCGGCAGTCAGACAGGGGTGTCCTTTCTATGTTATGAGTGAAACTGTGATTCATGTGTTTTCTGAGTGCACCAGGTTAATACCATTAATGTCTCTGTTGGAATGTCTGTGTGAGAGGTTGGGGGTGGGTTTTACTGTTGGGATGTTTATAATGGGGTACACAGGAATATGCAGGATGGCGCCGACAGAGATGGCCTCCTCGCTTCATGTTCTTAGGAAGCTATGCAGTATTTCGTTTTTTTATGTATTATTTCTTACACTGTTACCCCAGGAAATCTTAAGTCTTATTACATACAGCCGGGAAGAACTATTGGATATAAGAGCAACGTCAATTTACCAACATTACGACCAGGAATAAGACTTTCCCAAAGTGGATCCTCTGTTTGGACCACCACCCAGGACAATGGATCGGATCTCAGTAGGCGACCCAAAACAACGGCGCCGCAGAAGGGGCAGACGGAGCGGTCTTCTGGTCAGGCTCCGTAGACGGGCACATCGCTCACCGCTCCCGAGTATGCTACTCGCCAATGTCCAGTCTCTTGACAACAAGGTAGATGAAATTCGAGCAAGGGTTGCCTTCCAGAGAGACATCAGAGATTGTAACATTCTCTGTTTCACGGAAACATGGCTCACTCGGGATACGTTATCAGAGTCGGTACAGCCACCTGGTTTTTCACGCATCGCGCTGACAGAAACAAACATCTTTCTGGTAAGAAGGGCGGGGGTGTATGCTTTATGATTAACGAGTCGTGGTGTGATCATAACAACATACAGGAACTCAAGTCCTTTTGTTCACCTGACCTAGAATTCCTTACAATCAAATGCCGACCACATTATCTACCAAGAGAATTCTCATCGATTATAATTACAGCCCTGTATATCCTCCCCCCAAGCAGACACCTCCATGGCCCTAAAACAACTTCATTGGACTCTATATAAACTGGAAACCACATATCCTGAGGCTGCATTTGTTGTAGCTGGGGATTTTAACAAAGCTAATATGAAAACAAGGCTCCCTAAATTTTATCAGCATATCGAATGCGCGACCCGGGCTGGCAGCATTCTGGATCATTGCTACTCAAACTTCAACGATGCATGCAAAGCCCTCCCTTGCCCTCCTTTCGGCAAATCTGACCACGACTCGATTTTGTTGCTCCCAGCCCATAGACAGAAACTAAAACAGGAAACGCCCGTGCTCAGGTCTGTTCAACGCTGGAGCCGACCAATCTGATCCCACGCTTCAAGATTTCTTCGATCACGTGGACTGAGATATGTTCCGGATAGCCTCAGACAATAACATTGATGTATACGCCGATTCGGTGAGCGAGTTTATTAGCAAGTGCATCGGTGACGTTGTACCCACGGTGACTATTACAACCTTCCCCAACCAGAAACCGTGGATTGATGGCAGCATCTGTGCAAAACTGAAAGTGCGAACCACTGCTTTTAATCATGGCGAGGCGACCGGATACATGACCGAATACAAACAGTGTAGCTATTCCCTCCGCAAGGCAATCAAACAAGCTAAGCGTCAGTATAGAAACAAAGTAGAGTCGCAATTCAACGGCTCAGGCACGAGACGTATGTGGCTGGGCCTACAGTCAATCACGGATTACAAAAAGACAACCAGCCCCGTCGGGGAGACCGACGTCTTGCTCGCAGACAAACTAAACAACATCTTTGTTTGCTTTGAGGACAATACAGTGCCACTGACACGGCCCGCTACCAAAACCTGCGGGCTCTCCTTCACCAACGCCAATGTGAGTAAAACATTTAAACGTGTTAACCCTCGCAAGGCTGCCGGCCCAGACGGCATCCCTAGCCGCGTCCTCAGAGCATGCGCAGACCAGCTGGCTGGTGTGTTTACGGACATATTCAATCAATCCCTATCCCAGTTTTCTGTTCCCACATGCTTCAAGAGGGACACCATTTTTCCTGTTCCCAAGAAAGCTAAGGTAACTGAGCTAAATGACTATCGCCCCGAAGCACTCACTTCCGTCATCATAAAGTGCTTTGAGAGTCTAGTCAAGGATCATATCACCTCCACCCTACCTGACACCCTAGACCTACTCCAATTTGCTTACCGCCCCAATAGGTCCACAGACGACGCAGTTGCAATCACACTGCACACTGCCCTAACCCATCTGGACAAGAGGAATACCTATGTAAGAATGCTGTTCATTAATTACAGCTCAGCATTTAACACCATTGTACCCTCCAAACTAGTCATTAAGCTGAAGACCCTGGGTCTCGACCCCACCCTGTGCAATTGGGTCCTGGACTTTCTGACGGGCCGCCCCCAGGTGGTGAGGGTAGGTAACAACATCTCCACCCCGCTGATCCTCAACACTGGGGCTCCACAAGGGTTCTTTCTCAGCCCTCTCCTGTACTCCCCGTTCACCCACGACTACGTGGCCATGCACGCCTCCAACTCAATCATCAAGTTTGCAGGCGATACTACAGTGGTAGGTTTGATTACCAACAACGACGAGACAGCCTACAAGGAAGAGGTGAGGGCCCTCGGAGTGTGGTGTTGGGAAACTAACCTCAAACCCAATGTCAACAAAACAAAGGAGATGATCGTGGACTTCAGGAAACAGCAGAGGGAGCACCCCCCATCCACATCGACGGGACAGTAGTGGAGAAGGTGGAAAGGTTTAAGTTCCTCGGCGTACACATCACGGACAAACTGAAATGGTCCACCCACACAGACAGCGTGGTGAAGAAGGTGCAGCAGTGCCTCTTCAACCTCAGGAGGCTGAAGAAATTTGGCTTGTCACCGAAAACACTCACAAACTTTTACAGATGCACAATCGAGAGCATCCTGTTGGGCTGTATCACCACCTGGTACGGCAACTGCTCCACCCACAACCGTAAGGCTCTCTAGAGGGTAGTGACACAACGCATCACTGGGGGCAAACTACCTGCCCTCCAGGACACATACACCACCCGATGTCACAGGAAGGCCAAAAAGATAATCAAGGACAACAACCACCTGAGCCACTGCCTGTTCACAAAGTGATCATCCAGAAGGTGAGGTCAGTACAGGTGCATCAAAGCTGGGACCGAGAGACTGAAAAACAGCTTCTATCTCAAGGCCATCAGACTGTTAAACAGCCATCACTAACATTGAGTGGCTGCTGCCAACATACTGACTCAAATCTCTAGCCACTTTAATAATAAAACATTTGATGTAATAAATGTATCACTTTAAACAATGCCACTTTATATAATGTTTACATACCCTACATTACTTATCTCATATGTACAGTGAGGGAAAAAAGTATTTGATCCCCTGCTGATTTTGTACGTTTGCCCACTGACAAAGAAATGATCCGTCTATAATTTTAATGGTAGGTTTATTGAACAGTGAGAGACAGAATAACAACAAAAAAATCAAGAAAAACGCATGTCAAAATTGTTATAAATTTATTTGAGGGAAATAATGTGTATGTGACCAATAAAATTTGATTTGATGATTTGAGGTATTCAAACAAGGGAAAGGCCAAATGTATGTTGTTGAATTTTCTGTTTGCTCAGGCAAAGTTGGCTATTTGGCTAACAAGGAGCAACAGGGTCAAAGGTGGGGGGATAACAGACCCTTTACTATTATTTAATGGGATGGTCTCTGCGCACCTTAGGGTGGAATTTGAGTTGTATAAAATGATAAAAAGTGTGGAGATGTTTCAGGAGATATGGTGTGTAGGGCTGGGGAAGCTGTCTGTACCGCTGGGGAAGCTGTCTGTACCGCTGGGGAAGCTGTCTGTACCGCAGGGGAAGATGGGTTGGATATACGGATATAGAAGTGGTGAGGTTTTGCTTATTGTGATGTGTGGTGTTGTTTTGTATTGTATTGTGGGGGTAGAGAGCAAGGTGAGTATGCAGTACAGGGGATATTTGTTTTTTAAAGAGGGAGGGGGTGAGGTTTTAATGAAATGAAGAAAAATAAAGACTTTTTTTAAGTATCTCTCTCTCTCTCTACTCTTCTGTCTCTGACCTTGACAATAATTCCCCCAGAGCTCCCTCTCCTTTACACTCTCTCTCTCTCTCTCTCTCTCTCTCTCTCTCTCTCTCTCTCTCTCTCTTTCATGTTCTCTATAAAGACGCCCTGCGGGAGGGGTATCAGGTACACAACCCCCGAGCACAAGAACACAATCCCGTCATATAGGTCTCCCCCTAGCCCCTCTAAACACACACACACCAGACATACAGACTGTACAGTAGCTTCACCTTTGTACAGTGTAATATAATGGCCACAGCAGAGACCAGCTATCTGTATCTGTCCCTCTCACACATGGACGCAGCCCTAACAAAGGTTCTATTTTCTGCTAGCTTGTTGTGATTTATGATAGGTGCTCTCACCACAGGGAAATAGTGTTGTTTGAAATGCTTCATTTCATAAATCTATTCCCCCTCCTAACTCCTCCTTTCCCTCTCTTTCCTCATCTTTGTCCCCTGGTAGAGATGTGGTGTTGTAGCTTTTGGAACCCCAAGACTGCTTCATCCTCTACTGACACACAGTCACAAGCAGAACAGCCCACCTCAGACCCACCAACCCAACAGACCCCACCCTCTCCTAACAGCCCCCCTGTCAGCTCCCCTGATAGCTCTCCTGACAACCCCGACATATCCACTGCCAGAGATTGTGCTCCTCATTGACTCAAATGGCAAATACATTGAAGAGGATGAACTTTTTCCCAAACACAAAGTGGCTAAACTCTGGTGTCCAAACACAAGGCATGCCCTGGAGCTGTTGTCAGAGGACAGACTAGGGTCCCCCAGCCACATCATAATTCACACGGGCACAACTGACCTGAGGGCCCAGCAGGAAAAGGTGGCCACAGCACTCAAGGAAGTGATTGAAAAAGCTTCTTTCACATTCCCCAACACACAAGTGGTTATCTCCACCCTGCTACCACAAAAATACTTTCACCCTGCCACCATACAACTGGTGAATGCAAGCATTTCACGAGACTCAAAACCTAATGTCTACCTGGCCCACCACTCCACCCTGGACTTGAACAGCATTTACGACCAGGTCCACCTCTACGACCAGGTCCACCTCTACGACCAGGTCCACCTCTACGACCAGGTCCACCTCTACGACCAGGTTCACCTCTACAAGGCAGCAATCCCAACTTTTGCCAGGACACTGAAGGACATCACCCTCAACCGCAGCCCCAGCACCTCACACAGGAGCAACAGAGTAACGGATACCTCGCCCAGCGAGACACCCTCCTAGACCTGCAATACCCCCTACTGAAGGACCTGTACCGAGAGAGCCCACGCCAAGAGGACCTACACCCAGACCACAGCATCAGCAGCCACACCCCAACCAGCTAAGACCACTCCAAGCAAACCCTGGCTATGCCCCATATAGCCCCCCATATCAGACCCATGCCCCTTCAGCCCACCCCATGCCCCTTCTGCCAACCCCATGCCCCCCGCCCCTGCGGCAAGGACCTCAACATGACAGCCGCACAAATGCCCAGGCCGTGAGCAGAGCAACAGGCTCAACCCCCACTAATACACCCGCCCAAGCCCCATCCTGCAACCTAATAGGTATGTATCAGATGTTCAACATACTCTGCTCACACCTACTGTGATGGTCCAGGCCTAAACCATGAAAACAACACTAGACACTATGGAACACAAAGCTTTTACTATCTCATCCTGGAATATACAAGGTCTGAGGTCATCTGCCTTTGGCCTAAAGAGCAGGAACCCAGACTTCATCAAAGAAATTGGAAATACAGACATCCTACAAGAAACATGTTATAAAGGAGACGGACCCACTGGTTGCCCTCTAGGTTACAGAGAGCTGGTAGTCCCCTCCACCAAACTACCAGGTGTACTCAGGGTGTAACGTCTGCTTCCAACTCACACCCTCAAACACCTAGATCCCCTGAACGCAGCTCACTCTCCAGATCCCAATTACCTGAATTCTAATCACCTGGACCCAGCTACCTGCCTCCTCCTATGTATGACCTTCTGCCTGCCCCTGGACCCAGCTACCTGCCTCCTCCTGTGTATGACCTTCTGCCTGCCCCTGGACCCAGCTACCTGCCTCCTCCTATGTATGACCTTCTGCCTGCCCCTGGACCCAGCTACCTGCCTCCTCCTGTGTATAACCTTCTGCCTGCCCCTGGACCCAGCTACCTGCCTCCTCCTGTGTATGACCTTCTGCCTGCCCCTGGACCCAGCTACCTGCCTCCTCCTGTGTATGACCTTCTGCCTGCCCCTGGACCCAGCTACCTGCCTCCTCCTGTGTATGACCTTCTGCCTGCCCCTGGACCCAGCTACCTGCCTCCTCCTGTGTATGACCTTCTGCCTGCCCCTGGACCCAGCTACCTGCCTCCTCCTGTGTATAACCTTCTGCCTGCCCCTGGACCCAGCTACCTGCCTCCTCCTGTGTATGACCTTCTGCCTGCCCCTGGACCCAGCAACTGCCTCCTCCTGTGTATGACCTTCTGCCTGCCCCTGGACCCAGCTACCTGCCTCCTCCTGTGTATGACCTTCTGCCTGCCCCTGGACCCAGCTACCTGCCTCCTCCTGTGGTCCTTTACAATAAACACCTGCTGCGCCCTGTGCTTGAAACCAGCTCTCTGTCTCCCCTCGTGTTCATTACACAGGGGCTATGCTAATTTGGTAAAGAGCAAACCTCTATTAAATTAGTCAAACAGGACCATTTTACATCTGGCTAGAAATTAATAAGGAAATTATCTCAACAAAGAAAAATGTCCTCATGTGTGCTACCTATATCCCACAACAGAATCCCCATACTATATCCTAGAGGGGGAGATCAACCATGTCCAGGCCGAGGGACATGTACTAGTCTGTGGTGACCTAAATGCCAGAACTGGACAAGAACCTGACACCCTCAGCACACAGGGGGACAAACACCTACCTGGAGGTGACAGCATTCCCTCCCCCATATGTCCCCCCTAGACACTACGACAACATAACCAACAAAAACAGGTCACAACTCCTGCAGCTCTGTTGGACGCTGGGTATGTACATAGTCAATGGTAGGCTTCGAGGGGACTCCTACGGTAGGTACACCAATACGTTGTGGCCAAAAGTCTGAATCCCCAAAAACATTTCCACTGCATTTCAGCCCTGCCACAAAAGGACCAGCTGACATCATGTCAGTGATTCTCTCGTTAACACAGGTGTGAGTGTTGACGAGGACAAGGCTGGAGATCACTCTGTCATGCTGATTGAGTTCGAATAACAGACTGGAAGCTTCAAAAGGAGGGTGGTGCTTGGAATCATTGTTCTTCCTCTGTCAACCATGCTTAGCTGCAATGAAACATCTGCCGTCATCATTGCTTTGCACAAAAAGGGCTTCACAATCAACCATTTATCGGATCATCAAGAACTTCAAGGAGAGCGGTTCAATTGTTGTGAAGAAGACTTCAGGGCGCCCAAGAAAGTCCAGCAAGCGCCACGCCCGTCTCCTAAAGTTGATTCAGCTGCGGGATCGGGGCACCACCAGTACAGAGCTTGCTCAGGAATGGCAGCAGACAGCAGGCAGGTGCATCTGCACGCACAGTGAGGCGAAGACTTTTGGAGGATGGCCTGGTGTCAAGAAGTTCAGCAAAAAAGGTGATGAATCCTCTTTCATCAGAGCTTGTCCGGAGAAGACAAGGTGAGCACTACCATCAGTCCTGTGTCATGCCAACAGTAAAGCATCCTGAGACCATTCATGTGTGGGGTTGCTTCTCAGCCAAGGGAGTGGGCTCACTCACAATTTTGCCTAAGAACACAGCCATGAATAAAGAATGGTACCAACACATCGTCCGAGAGCAACTTCTCCCAACCATCCAGGAACGGTTTGGTGATGAACAATGCCTTTTCCAGCATGATGGAGCACCTTGCCAAAAGGCAAAAATTATAACTATGTAGCTTGGGGAACAAAACATCGATATTTTGGGTCCATGGCCAGGAAACTCCCCAGAACTTAATCCCATTGAGAACTTGTGGTCAATCTTCAAGAGGCGGGTGGACAAACAAAAACCCACAAATTCTGACAAACTCAAAGCATTGATTATGCAAGAATGGGCTGCCATCAGTCAGGATGTGGCCCAGAAGTTAATTGACAGCATGCCAGGGCGGATTGCAGAGGTCTTGAAAAAGAAGGGTCAACACTGCAAATATTGACTCTTTACATCAACTTCATGTAATTGTCAATAAAAGCCTTTGACACTTATGAAATGCTTGTAATTATACTTCAGTATTCTATGGTAACATCTGAGAAAAATATCTAAAGACACTGAAACAGCAAACTTTGTGGAAATTAATATTTGTGTCATTCTCAAAACTTTTGGCCACGACTGTAGCTCCTCTCTTGGCAGACTACTTTATCACTGACCTCAACACAGTCTCTTAGAGCGTTCACAGTCAGTCCACTAACACCCCTATCAGATCATAGCAAAATCACTCTCTACTTGAACAGAGCTATGCTCAATCATGAGGCATTAAAGCCAAAGGAACTGAATAATATTAAGAAATGCTATAGATGGAAGGAAAGTTGTGTGGAAATCGACCAAAAAACTATTAGGGAACAACAAATTCAATCCCTTCAAGGCAATTTCCTCAATAAAATGTTTCACTGTAATAGTGAAGGTGTAAACTTGGCAGTAGAAAACCTAAACAGTATATTTGACCTCTCAGCTTCCCTATCAAGTCTAAAAATGTCAAGCAGAAAACCTAAGAAAATGAACAACAATGACAAATGGTTTGATGAAGAATTGCAAAAACCTAAGAAAGAAACCTATCCAACCAAAAACATAGAGACTGAGAACCTGAGCCAACGCCTTCACTAAGGTGAATCACTAAAACAATACAGAAATACACTACGGAAAAAGAAGGAACAGCATGTCAGAAATCAGCTCAATGTAACTGAAGAATCCATAGACTCTAACCACTTCTGGGAAAATTGGAAAACTCTAAACAAACAACACGAAGAGTTATCTATCCAAAATTGAGATGTATGGATAAACCATTTCTCCAATCTTTTTGGCTCTATAACAAAGAACAAACAGCAAAAACATATACATGAGTTAAATACACATCTTAGAATAAACTATTATAAACTACCAGAACCCACTGGATTCTCCAATTACATTGAATGAACTACAGGACAAAATACAAACCCTCCAACCCAAAAGGCCTGTGGGGTTGATGGTATCCTAAATGAAATGATAAAATATACAGACCACACATTCCAATTGGCTATACTTAAACTCTTTAACATCATCCTCAGCTCTGGCATATTCTCCAAAATTTGGAACCAAGGACTGATCACCCCAATCCACAAAGGGGAGACAAATTTTAACCCAATAACTTCCGTGGGATATACGTCAACAGCAACCTTGGGATAATCCTCTGCATTATCATTAACAGCAGACTCGTACATTTCCTCAGTGAAAACAATGTACTGAGCAAATGTCATATTAGCTTTTTACCAAATTACTGTACAACAGACCACGTATTTACCCTGCAGCCCCTAATTGACAAACAAATAAACCAAAACAAAGGCAAAGTCTTCTCATGATTTGTTGATTTCAAAAAAGCTTTCGACTCAATTTGGCATGAGGGCCTGCTATACAAATTGATGAAAAGTGGTGTTGGGGAAAAAACATACATTGACAAAACACATGCCTGCAATCCTTACATCGTAGTGCAGTGGGAGAAAGTGGTTTCGCCACTCAAGCACATTCAGAGATCAATTTATAGCCAGTAATCTAAAATAATGAATAAATGTTAAACAAAAACACTTTCTGTTGATCATAGATGGACAAGATTAATAAGAGATGAAAGGTGAGTTCCTAGCAAGTTCAGGAAGAAAAGCTTCTGCCGTGTGTGATGTTCACAGTGGTGGGGGCAGACGTTTTCATCACCTTTAGAAAAAACACTAAACATATGATTAAGTACACAAATAAGTACACTGAGTATACAAAATATTAACACCACCTGCCCTTTCCATGACCTAGACTGGCCAGGTGAATCCAGGTGAAAGCTACCATCCCTTATTGATGTGACTTGTTCTCCTTCAGTCAGTGTATTTGAAGAGGAGAAGGCAGGGTAAAGAAGGATTTTCAAGCCTTGAGACATGGGTTGTGTATGTGCAATTCAGAGGGTGATTTAAGTGCCTTTGGTAGTATGGTAGTAGGTGTCAGGTGCACCAGTTGGGTTTCTCACGCTCAACAGTTTCCTGTGTGTATCTAGAATGGTCCACCACAAAAAGGACATCCAGCCAACTTGACACAACTGTGGAAAGCATTGTAGTTAACATGGGCCAGCATCCCTGTGGAACGCTTTCGACACCTTGTAGAGTCAACGACAAATTGAGTCTGTTCTTAGGGAAGGGGTGTTCCTAATGTTTTGTATACTCAGCGTATTTTATAGTTATAAGGAAGGTGAAATGTTATAGTAAGTGGTATAATTGTAATGATGTGCGCTGAGAGTTGGGAAGCAAGTTCAGGGAGTGAGTGTTTTAATAAATAAACACAATGCAAAATAAGAAACACAACCAACGCACAGACATGACACAGAAACAATGACGCCTGGGGAAGGAACCAAAGGGAGGGACATATATAGGAAGGTAATCAGGGAAGTGATGGAGTCCAGGTGAGTCTGATGACGTGCAGCTGCGCTTAACGATGGTGACAGGTGTGCGCCATAACGAGCAGGCTGAGAGGGAGCAGAGGTGACAATAATTTTATAATGCTATATTTAGAAAGCATATAAGTCATGTAAAGTCTTATTCATACAGTTTTGTTGAATAGAAACTTCCCAATATAAAATGTTTCATATTTGCACTGTGAACTTGACTACACCTCAGCAATTTATAACTATTTCTACCAGAAAGGTGAGATTTTAACATTTCTTGGCGTGTGCAGCATTACTAGTTATTGTTTATGGCCCTCTCTTGGGGATAGAATACATAGAACACATGTTAGATTACATTTACTACATTTAATTAATAACACCACTCTCAGCCTACTGTATGAAATGGAATGGGGGGAGGAGGGGGAAGTGTGAGTGAGCGGTGAGGAGGGGGGTTGAAACAAAGCAAGGGGTTGGGGTGAGGGGAAGGAGGTTGAGGAGGTGAGGGGAAGGAGGTTGAGGAGGTGAGGGGAAAGAGGTTGAGGAGGTGAGGGGAAGGAGGTTGAGGAGAGGTGAGAAGGTGAGGGGAAGGAGGGTTGAGGAGAGGTGAGAAGGTGAGGGGAAGGAGGTTGAGGAGGGGTTGAGGAGGTGAGGGGAAGGAGGTTGAGGAGGGGTGAGGAGGTGAGGGGAAGGAGGTTGAAGAGGGGTGAGAAGGTGAGGGGAAGGAGGTTGAGGAGGGGTGAGAAGGTGAGGGGAAGGAGGTGAGGAGGTGAGGGGAAGGAGGTGAGGAGGGGTGAGAAGGTGAGGGGAAGGAGGTTGAAGAGGGGTGAGGAGGTGAGGGGAAGGAGGTTGAAGAGGGGTGAGAAGGTGAGGGGAAGGAGGTTGAGGAGGGGTGAGAAGGTGAGGGGAAGGAGGTTGAGGAGGGGTGAGGAGGTGAGGGGAAGGAGGTTGAGGGGGGTGAGAAGGTGAGGGGAAGGAGGTTGGGAGGGGTGAGAAGGTGAGGGGAAGGAGGTTGAAGAGGGGTGAGGAGGTGAGGGGAAGGAGGTTGAGGAGGGGTGAGAAGGTGAGGGGAAGGAGGTGAGAGAGGGGTGAGGAGGTGAGGGGAAGGAGGTTGAGGAGGGGTGAGAAGGTGAGGGGAAGGAGGTTGAAGGGGGTGAGGAGGTGAGGGGAAGGAGGTTGAGGAGGGGTGAGAAGGTGAGGGGAAGGAGGTTGAGGAGGGGTGAGGAGGTGAGGGGAAGGAGGTTGAGGAGGGGTGAGGAGGTGAGGGGAAGGAGGTTGAAGAGGGGTGAGGTGAGGGGGGAGAAGGAGGGTGAGAGGGGTGAGAAGGTGAGGGGAAGGAGGTTGAGGAGGGGTGAGGAGGGGAGGGGAAGGAGGTTGAGGAGGGGGAGGAGGTGAGGGAAGGGGTTGAAGAGGGTGAGGTAGGAGGGGAGGAGGTGAGGAG